>NW_027581662.1:0-9522 GCF_028453695.1 Augochlora pura
AAGGGTGTCTTTGACCGTTCCTTTATACGAACTAATCGGGAACTCTGAGCTAATAAATTTCCGGGTCCTTTTTTCTGTCAACGCCATCAATTTTATGCAAGATCCGCTAATCGAGTACGCCTCTATCCGTTCGGAATCACGACGGATATTCATGGCCGGTATAATTAAACCACGGCGCGTTTTCACACTGTCACAATTATTCGAGCACTTCCCGGATCAAAAAATGAACCGGCCGCGGCCGGGCTGTCCTCTCTCTCGCCCCCCCTCCCCCCACGGGACCGATCCGATGGCGATCACCGCGCGCGCACGCCGCCGCCGCCGTCCACGAATATCTCAGCTATTAATCTGCCAGATAACGAATGAATAGTAAATACAAGGTTCGACGGCACTCGCGACGTTTTCCTAACATTTGTCTGTTCCGACGCCCGAGTCGAACAAGGGGGATAGCCCGTAGCGATCACACACCGGTGGGGAAGGGGGGGGGGGGGGGGGGGGGGAGGCGGGGGCAACGGAAAGGGAGTATGAAAAGTGCTCGGAGAATGCTTTAAGCTGCCGCCGGAGGGTGGCGAAATCGCACGAATCGTACCGAGCCGAGCCGAAAGCTCGGTCACCCCTGTCAGTAGGCCTGCCGCAACGCAGCAGTGAGCGCGCCTTCTGCTCTGCGCAGAGACTTTACGCTTCCCGTGACTGCAGCACGGCGGATATTCCAAGCAACAATCACTGCCGTGAGAAACGTATATATTCGCCAACGGTGTGTTCGATCGCGACGAGAAAAAACAGCGTCGATCCGGCCGATTTATCTTCCCCTTCGATCGCGCGGCATCGATGGATCGCTCTGCTTCGCGACGCTTCGTCGTGACGGGGATTGTTACCGAGAGTGGTAACTTTCAGTGAACTTAAACCGGAATCGTGTCCGACGCGAATTTCTTTTTAATACACCGGTAAAGTGCGAGCCCCGACGTTTCCGGTTTCTCCAGTGGTCCGCAGAGTGTTCGAGGAAGACTTTCGGAGATTGCTGAATGAGAGTTCGCCGAGATTCGACGCCTTTGCACGGAAACGAGTGCCCCCGGATGCGATTTTCCCGGCGGTGAGGCAGCGAGCGGCGGGAGCTGGTCGCTCTTGTTCGGGGGACGAATTTTGCGCTACCCCCCCGTGACAATCGGGTAAGCGCGGGGATTGGCAGTTTCGCACGCGGCGTAGGACGCGCTCGATAGATTATGACACCGTGAAGCGGCTCTGACGACAGCCGACACGCCTCCTCGCGATACCATCCGATGGGTCCTAATGACGCCGCTTGGGTGTTATCATCGTCAGCATCGCTGGGGACGACGTCTATTTCCATCGTTCGATTCCAGCGTCCCACGCGCCGCGTCGGCAACGGCCAGTTCTGAAAAAGACCGGCGTTACGTCATTATCGGCGAACGATGACAGCAACACCTCCCGCAGCAGTCTCGCTCTCTCTCTCTTTTTCTCCGCCCCTCTCTCTCTCTCTCTCTCTGTCTCTCTGTGAAGTGTAGTCGCGTATGAAGCCGCCGTTAATGGACCGTGGACGGAATATACGACTAGCCCGTCGAGCAGTGCCATTAATAACGCCGAAGACGCTCTATAAAGATCGCGCGCGATCGCGTCGATGGGGGAGTGACGGTTGTTTAAAAAACGGAAGAGACCTAGCGGCGAGCCGCACTGACGTTCAGGTGTTTCGTGAATGAACTTCCCTCTTGGACTCACGGGTTACGCGTTAGGAGCCGCCGGTCCCAAGCGAGAACAGTGGAGATGATGGACAAGTTGGCGGGCCAGTTGCGAGGGGACACAGAGCCCGCGGTGTGAAATTATTCGTGGCGGGCGCAAGTGTACAACTGTGAAGTTCGTGTCGCGGCGACTTTGGTCCACCCCCGTCGGAAGCAGAGAGTCTCCCGAGAGAGAGAGAGGCGGAGGATCGTTGGCGAGAAACGGAGGCTCGCCGAGCCAACGTCGGGATTCATTGAAACTTATCAGCTGTCCCGACCTACTTGCTATTCGCCGGCTAAGGAGGACGATACTCGAACTCGGTTGAAGGGGCAGCCCCGCCAGCTTAAAAGGATTCGCCGGTTTGGCAGCATACAATCGCAGGATGAAGGGGATGCTTCTGCTGATGAGCATGATGGTTCGATTTGTAGCGGCGGAACCCTTCCTCGACATCGTCGACGGGCCAAGTAAGCGATCAGAACTTCTCTCTAGCTCTCTCACCATCTCTCTCTCTCTCTCTCTCTCTCTCTCTCTCTTTCTCTCTCTGTCATCGCTTGACTGTGCTTTCGCGGACGCTTAATTGAGCCGCAGTAGCGATTGTCCCCCGCGATTAAGAGGCCTCCGGTCGCGAATCTTTTCCCCGAATTATCGCTCGTTGCGGACAAGTCCCCCCCGTTCTCTCTCCTCTTCGTTTATTCGCCGTTCTCTCGCTTACTACATATCTGTCCGGGAGGTTTCCGTTCAACGCCAGCGCCGGGGCTTGCGTCGGCTGTCAAAACGTTCACGGTGAACGCTCGGCGCCGCGAACGCTGCAATTACGCCACCAATTAATGGGGGAAATACAGGCCGACGCGGCGTCAGTTATTCATAAAGACGCTGTCGACAGCTTCATAATCGTTGTAAAGCATTCGCGGCACACGATGAAGCTACCGTGCGGTGCGTGCTCGCGTCTCCGCGTCGGTAGGGAAAAAGGGCCGGTGTTGTTCTCGATTATGGATAGGTTTGCGCGGATGGCCACGGCGAATTCGGCCTGTCAATAGTTGTTTCGCAGGAAGGGGGGAGCGGCGGCGTAGGCCCGGTTTCCGTACTCGACGACATCGGGCCGGACCGCAGTCCGTTTATTTAATCGATGTATTATGCAAATTGACATAACGGCTCCACTTCGGATGCAGTAATCGACCACCGTCTCTCGACTGATTCACAATGGAACAATGTGTACGGTGAATAATTGGCAGCGGCGGGCCGGCCGCTTCAAAATCAAAGCTACCGAACTTCCTCCCGGCCGACGCGAAATGATGAACGGCCACGCGGTTTTGAAGATCTGTTTGTATGGTCGAACAGCGTCTACTCCATCTCCGCTGTCTAAACAGACCGGGTTCGACAGCGTTTCCCTTGTCCGCCGGTTTTACCGTCGCGAAACTTTGCCCGGTATTTTTAGCATCGTTACTCTTATTGCTTATGGCAATTGCCTCTACATATTTCGACGGACGGCTCGATCTTCGACTGTTCGATATTTGAAACATTGACGAGGAAGTGAAATATATTTCAAGACATCTAAAAACATCACTCGGAAATACGATTCAGAATGACTACATTTGCTTGTCAAAGCAGTTGCTATGAATCAATTTTAACATCGTTTCAGCTGATCCGTATTTGAATGTCAAACACTTCTTCAGCTATTACGGACAGGGATCATTTTCTTATATATTTTCTATAGATTATAGTTAGCCGACAGCGATCTATTTTTAAAATAAAGTTTCAAGTAAAAGTTAGATGAGATTGTTTGCGATTCCACAAGTTATCGATACTTGTGGAAACATTGTTGAAAATCTGTGAGAGTTTCGCTATACATTTTTACATTTATGTATATCGGTGACAATCTGATACGATTTATGCCGATGTTCTAAACAATTGTAATAAATCTACAAGTTCCATTAAGATAAGTGCCAGTCCAATGACTATTTTATATTGTACCCCTTTGTTTCAACCTAGCAATATGTTGCGGATTCTTTTGTCAAACTGTTGGTTGAATTGCTCTAACATAATATTAAAAAAATTGGAGAAAAATGACAGAACGTCAAAAATATTAAAACATTAAAATATATCGTAATGAAAAAGTTCTCTACTATCTGCATAACGTCTTTAAAATAAAATACAAAAGCATTATGAATTAAAATCGTAATTACCTTCTTTTTATAATTTTTAACATCGTGCCTCGAGTATTAATAGAAACAGTAGATCAATAAACGACACGAATTTACAGGATGATTTAAGATTCAATACGTACGCCGACCTCGCAATACTTCGTCGCTTGCATCCACATTGTACCATCGAAGCTATTATTTCGTGATCGAACAACAGCCGAATTTACATCGGATGTTAAGACGACGATTCAATTGTTCGAGAAAATTGAACGTATGAAGTGCTTCTACGCACTGTATTTAATAAACGCGACGACTAATTCATTTCACGTTGATTGGTTTGGATTTGACTGCGTGCCTACCCCTCCCCCCACCCCCCACTCCCTCCCACCCCATCGAGTCTACGGCAACGCGAATTTCGCGAAAATTAACGTAACGCAGAATAATTTCGCGACGATTGAATTCTGGCGATTACTATGGCTTTGTTTCGGGGGAGCGTGTTCCCAAGTAAATATGACTCAGTCATTGTACCCATCGTTGGGCGGCAGTGTTCCGCGAACGGTTCCCAATTCCGTCATTTCCAAAGGATAGAAACGTATCGTTTTGTTCCCGCGAAATAACTGATTACACGCAATCCTTCCGACGTTTAACGCGACAGAATCCAATCTCCACGGTCAATAACAATTTTTATGTTGAATTCTAATGATAGAGGATGCATCGATACCTGTTTTTAAAAATATTATTTTACATGGAATTCTACAAATGAAGTAATTTCTTTTTTTTGCCGGAAGAAACTTGAATCCGATTTAATCGGAACTTTAGTCAGATTTAATCGGAACTTTAGTCAGATTTAATCGTAGCTCTAATCAAATTTAATCGGAACTTTAATCAGATTTAATCGGAACTTTAATCAGATTTAATCGGAACTTTAATCGGAGATTTTAACGCGTCACGTTCGTGTTAATAATACACATTAGACCACTGCTGGGTTTCGGAACGTTTCTCCGCGCGAGAGTCAAACTCCGTCGCCGGACGCTTTGAGAACCACGCTTAACGCATTTAGAGCCGAATTTTTTTGACCGCCGGCTGCGCGGAAATCCCGCGCCCAACTATTTTGTAATATTCCGCGCGACTCGTTATTATTCTGCACGAAAGATAGCACGCGCAAGAAAAATACTGCTAATGTTTTTTCTGCGCCTTTTTTTTTTGTTTCGCGAATCAGGACACTGTTTTCTATTATTATTTCTTTTTTTTTTTTTGGCGCATGGACTCGCTGTGTTACCTATTACGTCGCGCGCGGAACAGGTATTTTCGTAGCTGTCCGTTCTTTTAATTAGAAACAATGAAACGAAGCGGCCGCGGTGTGAACAGAAGTTTGTGACGTTGTTCAAACATGTAGTAATTTTTAAATATTGGAGTATATCATTTGATAATTTTGTTTTTGAAGGGATATGCTTTAAGGAAATACGAAAGAAAGAATATTGATTTTATGAATACTCCATTAACCCGCGACCTTTTCATGGCAGCTCGATCGTATTTTTGAAGTAATAATTTTTTAATAGAATATTAAACGACGCAACGGTGGAGATACTTACTATAGTGAATAGTAACTTTTTGTACTCGAGTGGCGACTCTTGAGGTGCCACTAAAATTGTTATACCATGTTTTGAAATCATTTCTATGCAGCTTATCAAAGTTTAGATTTAACAGAATATTTAATTTGTAATTGTCTACGAATCACAAGATTAAATTTTATATAGATAAACTGAAGCTTGTTATAAAAAAATATTTATAATAACATTATCTTTAACTAATCAAACAAATGATTGATAACTATTACTTCATCTGTAGGTTTATATTCTCCCAAAAATATTAGAAATCGAATTTCAAATATTTAATAGCTAAATGTAGACAGTTTAAATACCATTGAAAATAATTATTTTCTGCACATCTTAAAAAATAATTCAACTAATAATTTTTATGAAAGCAATATAAATAACTATTCTCAATACATATATTTACTACTATGACGTCAAAGAAACCCTGAAATGTTATTTCATATAAACAAAAGCATTTTATAAATTATTTCCAATACTTTCTCAAATATATTTACCCAGTTTTAATTCCAAAGTCCTACCACCCGTTTAAATTCTTATTCCAGGCCCAGACAAAAAGGTTGAAAAATGCATTTATCTTCTTTATCACTGAAAAGTGTTTTAATCATTGTCTAGCAAAGCCGTCTCTCTAAAATCTCTAAAATCTCGAAAGGCTCGAAATCGTTCGGCCTAATTCCATCCGTTTGCTCGCAGCATGCGGACTGTCGTGAATGGTCGCGCGCGTACGCTATACCCTGCCAATCCGAGGCCGAAATTCAGTGTGCGGAAATTCAATCGATAAGTAGAATGCGGCCGGTCCTCTCTCGTCCGTTGTAAAATGAAAAGGGCCAGCGGCGGCCGTTAATCATCGCAACGTAAAAATTACGGTGCCGCGTGTAACACGACACGCGCGCGCGCGGTCAAGGAATTATCCGTTCTGCGGGCGTGTATGCAACTAACCCGGCCGTCGAAGTAGTCAGAGCCGTGGATTCCTGGCCGCGTTCGACTGCACCCGGCGAAATTGCAATAAATTCGCGGTATTACAGGTGACGGCGGCGACGGCGGCGGCGGCCGGTGGTGGTTGCTTTTTCGAGAACGCATAATCGCGCGAGCGTATTCGATGTTAATAGGGTTCGATCGGACGTCGACATCGCCGACCGTACACGGGTCAATACGTTTCTTGAAATATTCCGCGGGGGTTCTTTCTTTTCGTTCGGTCTGTCGGCATCGAATATTATTCGACACGCGACGACGGCATACACGGTCGCCCGACGCTATATTTCCGCGGTAATGACGTAGCAATATTGCTTTGACGTCGTACACGGCTTTCCTTTTTTTTCCTTCTTTCTCTCTTTTTTTTCACGTCTAATTAGGAGAACGAGGTTAATACAATCCACGCTGTTCTTTGTGGTCCGCGGAGCAACGGCTTCGTTTTCTAATTACGCATTAACACACTTCACACCTTTATACCGCATTCCGTGATGCAGGAAATTACTTTATCCGCTGTGATTCTTTTCCGTTCGTGCGCTCCGTCGTTAATTTTATTGCACTTGTCAGTCCATCGAACGCATCGATGTGACAGTGTCTATACAACAAAGGTGATCGTGGGTGATTTAATAGATTGTTTAGTAACAATTGCAATTTATTTTGCAGAATATAATAACGTTTTGGTGAATTCTTTTTCTTTTTCTTTTGTTTATCTATCATGTTAACTCTTTTCACTCGAGTGCTGACTCTAGGACTAAAATTATTTTATCATGCTCCGAAATAATTTGTATACTAACAAAGTACAGATTTCAAAAATTATTAACAACGAAATTACTAGTATGAATCAAAAGAATCAATTTTATATATAAAAAATACACTCTGTCACCTAAAATGGAAATACTATAATCCAGAAAAATTATCTTAGATTTATAATTAAAATGGCTTCGAGTGCAAAGGGTTAATCTTATTACACTCGTTGCAAAAATAAACACTTGCAGGTGATTTTAATATATTACTCAGTGGTCACTGTAATTTCCTTTGCACAATGTGATCAATTTTTGGTGAACTTTTATCTTGCCACCAAAAGATGTTATTACATAGGAAAATAGGTTATCGAGAGCTTCTGAATAAATCGTTTCGATCCGGCTTAAAATATCAACGATTTTTATGCCTGAAGAAATACGTTTCGTGCATTTCAGAATATATTTTTTTCCGAAAATATGCGATTTCATTGTTCGGCAACGCAGCTGTTCCGTTCCAAAAATTGTCACAAAATCAGCGGCGCTCTTCCGCGAGTGTGTGTTTTGCATAAAATTGATTTTATTTCGCGGTAAAAAAAAAAAAATACTCTACACGCAGAGGAGAGCGATAGTTTCATGGCAGCTGAGGGCAATGGCAACGTTGCGTAATAATTTGAGAGACTGGAAGCTTTAATTTTGAAAATTTACATTCTTTTCTGCCGCCTGATATCCACTGGTATCTGGAGATTTGCATACCCGGCCATTGTTTGGCATTCCACCATTTTGAACGCAGCGATTTCAGTTGGACCAGTAGAGAACATCTAGGAAAAATAAATAAACGATAGTAAAATATATTTATTGAAATAATAGAACGAGATCTACGCACCTTTTAGATCTTTCTTTCGTATGGAAATTAAATATAAAATTATTAAAATATTAAATATTTAAATATTTCAACAACAACAACTTGTGTCATTAAATAATAATTTCGCTGAATTATTGATGCGAATATACCTTATCGTAATCAAATATTTCCGAACATTTCACAATTACGAAAATTATAAAAAAGAAGCGCAAGGCGAAATTTCTAAAGAGATCCCGTGCCTCGATAATATTTTATTCGAAGCGACAGTATTAATAATGCGGTGACCCAATTCCGTTATTGGGCGGCTAAAAATTCGTACTCCCCTTCATCACTTTTATTTTTTCCACGAAATTCCAACGAGCCCCAACGCCGCGTATAATCATCCTTTATTCATCTTAAATATCCCGAATCGTTGCATCGCACAAAAAATTTATTTGCCAATCCTTTTTTTTTGCCCCGCATACCGCACTCATCGATTTTATTAACAACGATTCCTATGAAATTTCGACGGTTCAATTACAGCAGCTTCTCGAACAATTTCAATTCCGCGTGGTTCCAACCGCGGCCCCGTGCGTTTGCGTTTCCGTTTTCATCTTGAACGAAATACGTCGAGCGCGAATTCTACATTCCGCGAGCACTTCTTGATTCGAAATAACAGGGCAACAACAGGTACAAACCGCCGTGGAAGTAATAGCGGGAAGAGATGACGCTTCCCCCAGGACGATGTTCACACGCGCGCAGACGACGGTTGCAACAAAAATGCTTTTAATGTTCGCTCCGCGAAATGGGGTTACGTTCTTTTTGAATTTTATTCCGGTCATTTTTTTAATTTTATTCCATCCGCCACGGCAGATACGACTTTCCTACACATCGAATATAATTTTCGCATAAATTTCATTATATTTCCAGCTCGTGGGTTACGCAGGTGCTCGAAATTCATTAGGCTGTTGACTAATTTCCAGAACAACCCCTGCTCGCGCAGCGCAACCCCGTTTCTCTAGATTTTTATTCATCGTTGTTCGTTCTCGTTTATTCAACAAAAAAAAGTGTTCTAATATCTTACGCAGTGAATTCGGAACGGAAATGCGCCGTGCATTTGGAGCGTTTCTATTTGCGTCCGATGCGCTCGGACATAAAACATATTTTAATAATTCGCATGCGACCCGTTTATGTCAACTTACGTGGCCCGTGCGTTACCCGAGAGTAAACGCGCGCCACTGCAATTGATTATACGTTTCGAATGGAAAAATGATGGAGTTAGTATACGTAAAATAATACGGCGACCCTGTCCCCCCCCCCCCCCCTTTGTATTTGTCGACATCCATAACGCGAACACATTGTTTATCTTGGTTGGTTGGTCGGACGACCCCGATTCAAATCGCGGATTGTCTTTCCAAGTTCCAGACACGTTACATATACCAGAATAAACGGAGGGAAGAGTTTACATTGCACGATGTAGTGCTTACAGC
>NW_027581663.1:0-3962 GCF_028453695.1 Augochlora pura
TATAGTTGTACAATAAAAAGAATGTTTAACACGTTGCACCGTGGGAAAAGTAATTTTTCTCCCGTGAAAATCGAATCCCGGTTTTTGTATTAGCTCAGCGTAACGCGACTCGCCGCTCGAAAAAAATTGTGGCGAGGAAGAATTTTTTTTGACGAAAATCGACCAGATTCCGCCGGCGATAGCTTCGCGAAAAATTATCGTAAAATCATGAAATTTATTTTATATTAAAGCTTGAACCTTCTACCTTAAAACACTGTTTCTGAATTTTAAGTTTGATACACCCCCGCACCTCCACTCTCTCGCCATTGCAACGCTTTAGATACGAATCCCACATTTGCCAACTTAAAAATAGCCAACTTTGAAAAAATACACAGCTATTGTAAAATTTTTTCCAGAGATGCCGTTTACGGTGGAACAAAGTATGATCCTTTCCCTTTAATTTAAAAAAAGAGAAACGCGGCTGCGATTTTTTTCCGCGAAGTTATAGCAGTCTAAAACATCCCTGATACAATTCCATACAATATACCCCATTATATATACTCCATAATATATACTCCATAATATACTATAATATACCCCAATATACCCCAGTATTTATTATACAGTACCCAGTATTATATAGTACACAGTATTATACAGTGCACAGCATTATACAGTGCACAGTATTTATTATACAGTGCACAGTATTTATTTTACAGTATACAGTATTTATTTTACAGTATACTGTATTATACAGTGCACAGTATTTATTTTACAGTATACAGTATTATACAGTGCACAGTATTTATTTGACAGTATACAGTATTATACAGTGCACAGTATTTATTTTACAGTATACAGTATTATACAGTACACAGTATTTATTTTACAGTATACAATATTATACAGTGCACAGTATTTATTTTACAGTATACAATATTATACAGTGCACAGTATTTATTTTACAGTATACAGTATTATACAGTCCACAATATTATACAGTGCAAAGTATTTATTTTACAGTATACAGTATTATACAGTGCACAGTATTTATTAGACAGTACACAGTATTATACAGTCCACAATATTATACAGTGCACAGTACTCCGCAATATTAAACTATAAAATATAAAAAGCACGTTGCGCGGACACCCTCTAGCGAATCTGAATGTTTACGGGGCAATATCCGCGGAAACGGCCGCGAATAAAATTTGATCTCGTTCGGTAATAGCTTCGAGTAGGCAACAAATGGCCGAAAACAGCGCCGGATCGCATCGAACCTTTCGCGTTCGCGTCGCCGCGTCGTAACGTCGTTTCGCGAGACCCTCCACGACCCCGAGAGAGAGTGCATAAAAATTCTCGGTCCGGTCCCGGCCCTCGATGCGACCAGCATCGGATACGCCGGGAAATTCTCCGCTGGAAATGCGCGCGGCGAAAGACAGAAACACGGCCGAGCATCGGGAATCGTTAACTGCTATCGCGAGTGAATCGCGTCGCGCGCCGTCCGCCGAACGAACGGACCAGATATCGACGAATTCGGATTTCCGTGTCGCGCGACAAGTGTCAGTTTACAGGATTACCGATCACATCCGGCGGTGGGGGGCTTAAAAAATGTCCGGGCGCACTGTTGCGCGAAATTGGCCGGCTGCCATCTGCGACGGCATCCGATCCCGCGACGCTGGCCGATGCGCGCGCGCGGGCGGCGGAGCGAAAGTGTTAATCGAATCTGGAAACAGATGCGAACCCGGCCGAAGCGCATGGAAAACGATCCGGATCCGGTCGTTTATAATTTATACGCAGTTGTTTCGCAGAGACGGCAGGCGTGCAATGAATGTCGAAGCGGCCGCGCGGACCGTGTCCCGGATCTTGTCGTTCTAATTAGGACGGCAATTTAACACTTAGTCAACCGTACCGGGGGTATCGCCCCGCTTTGAATTCAGCCATCGCGTTATAATGATTTGTCCGGCCCGCGACGGAAACTTTGTACGCGTTGAATATGAATTTTGTACGATTCTCCTAAATCAAATTTTATTTCTCTTAAATCAAAATTCTGCTAAATCAAATTTTTATTCAACTAAATCAAATTTTATTTCTCTTAAATCAAAATTCTGCTAAATTAAATTTTATTTCTCCTAAATCAAATTTTACTTCTCCTAAATTAAATTTTATTCCTCCTAAATCAAATTTTATTTCTCTTAAATTAAATTTTATTTCTCCTAAATTAAATTTTATTTCTCTTAAATCAAATTTTTATTTTCCGAAATTGAAACAAAATTTGATTGCCCTATTGTCAAAATCTGGAAACAAATATAAATAGATCTATCGTTCTTGTATGGAAATTGTTGAAAACGGTGCTAATTAACGCACGGCCAAAATACGAAAACTTGAAGGCGAGGAAAGAAAGGGGAACACATAATTAAATTATAGAAACCGGAGAGCGAAAAAAGGAGGAGGGAAGAAAATAAATTCCACGCGAGCGGAGTTGGAAACGAGCGGCGTGCGGCATCATTATTGTATAAACGAATAAAAGTTTAATGGACTGTTTTAATTATGTAATTGCTCCGTTATCCGAATACTTGCGCTTCCGTTGACGCCAACTTTTTAACGGACACGCAGTTTTATTAACCAACCGCTGTCACGATTCCTACGCGGGACACGTGGCACCGTATTGGATCGCTCGAGCACACAATTCAGCTTTCGAGCGACTGTCACTCGAAAACCAGCAACGCTGTCGCAACCGAACAAATTTTAGAATATGGTTTGAACATTGTGGAGTATCGTTTCTTTGATTAAAAGTCGATACATTGCTACCAAGTGTTTCGGAGCCTTTTTTAATTTTATTGGATTCTTCGCAATATTGCTTCTGTGATGGAAAAATGTCGCGAATTTTAGCTTCCAAGCGTTTTGGATCCTTTTTCAATTTTATTGTTATCGTCGCAATATTGCTTTTGCGAAAAGAGAATATCGGGAATTTTAGTGACAGCTAAGGGTTGAAATTGACATGATCTCAGATTATGATACTATGTTTGAAACTAATTTAAGGACTAGACACCTTAACAAAAATAATAAAAATAACTAACAAAGGTAACAAAAATAATAAAAGTAACAAAAATAACAAAAATAGCAAAAATAACAAAAATAACAAAAATAACAAAAATAACCAAGTACGTATAAACAAATTAAATTCGAATAAAATTGTCACACCGGGCGACTCTCGCCTGAATATACCTAAATACCAGAATATACCTGAATCGCCAATCGAGATATCGAGGCTGAGACGCGAGTACCCGCGACTAGGGTGGTCATAAAAAATTCTAACCACCCCCGATCGTCGTCGGGAACCCTTCTAGAACCGCGTTATCCACCTTGCATGAAAAATGCACGGCTCCTTTGTTGGCCACCAGCCCCTTTGCTCCCCCGTCGCCTCGTACCCTGAACCCCTCGCCGGCTAATCCCCTAATCCCCTCATCCCGGTATCTGCGCGTCCCTCGAACGAGCCAAGAATATTATGTATAATAACGCGACGCACAATTGCCCGGGGGAAGGATGATCGTTTGAATGAACTTCGCGGACAAAGCCGGCCACCGTGGCTATTTTTCTCCGGACGCGGAACGGACGACGCGCGACGGGTCCGTCGCGACGACGGATCCCCTTGGCCACGGTCTCTCTCTCTCTCGCACGGCATGTTGAAACTGTCCGGAAACATTAACCCGCTAACTGCAAAATTTGTCCTTTTGAATAACCGTGCGGCAAAAGGTTGCGCAACGATATAATTACGTACAGATTCTGCTTCAACGTTGAAATGTTTTATATTTTTCAACCCTTTGCAGTCGAAGGTATTTCAAGTGAAAATCCAAGATATTTGTTTAGACTCCCAGCGTTGCCATTTTATATAACTCGGAGCATTTTATATATTATGGAATTGCATTTTGTGACTCGTGCAACGGTTAATTAACAATTTTCTAAATATAAATGAACATGAT
>NW_027581664.1:0-3962 GCF_028453695.1 Augochlora pura
AAAATACGGCGAATATGCTCTTCAAAATTCTCCATGTTCGAACCACGACTGCAAGTACAAAACTCTGAGAATAGTCTAAGCACTCGCAGTTGAAAGTATCGCACAATAAGAGAATCTCGTATCGTTCGTTCTACCGGTGACACATGGATCTGCTACTCAACGAGATAATAACAGTTTACGTGCTGTCGTGGTTAATGTGTTCTTTGAAAGGGGTGATGGATACTTTTCGCACATGTTACACCATAATAAGCGGGAGACGGGTCATATTGCAGTTCATCGCGGGGTTTCCTTTCTCGTGTTCTAAAATCAGGCAACGGAAGGCTATTACGATCGGGCGGAGTAGTACGCGTTCACGTCGACACGGATTCGTCAATGTTACGAAACATTAGAGCCAACCGGTTCGACGACACGCCTGGGTTTTACCTACTGCCCGGTGCATTGCTTTCTGTTCACCTCGTTCCGCGCCCCGTACTGAGTTTAATGGGAGACGCCTCTCTGAGACGTTAAAAGAGTTAAATAAAAGATTAATCCAAGATAATACAAATCTAAGTTTCGACTGTTTTTCCATTTTTAGAGGTAAAAATCATACTAAATGGCAAAATTATTCGTTGTTTCTAAAGCCTCTTCTCGTAATTATTCATAAATTAGAAATTATTATCCAAAATGTAGCGGGCTGGTATCCGAAACTTTAATTAATCCGAGATATCGCTGCAGTTTGATTAAAAACTTTAAATGATTGACACATCGAAAAAAAATCGTACGCTACATTATAGAATCCTCTGCGCAGATTGTATACATAAAAGTTAAACTTAATCGGAAGTTAATAGTTTCGGAGATTTCATGACGGCTAGGTGAAAAAATATAAAAATATAAAATAAATATAGAGATAATTTTTCTCCCCGATGGAGTACAATTTTGTAAACCTTGCAGTCAATCGCTAAATGTTCGAATTCCGAAATATCGCTCTGATATAAGTTTCTACTTTGTTTTAATTGATTTTTTGGACTGTACGGTTGATGTCCCCTTTTAATGGAACAACAAGTTGCGCGCAGCTGCGAAATATGTAACGTGGAAATCTCGATGGCCCATTCCGTTTTTACACCGCTCGCCGCTGTTAACGATGGGTCATCGATATGAGGCTCGCGGTTTCGTACGAGTATCGAATGAAATCAAAACCAGTGGTTCCGATACAGATATCAAATTCACAGGTACACGTGCTATCATAGTATTTGTATTTTAATTAGAAGCACGCGTTTCGCATGTAGATCCACAAGAACTTTTTAATTAACCCTTTGCATTGTAACGAGTCAGACTCTCGTGATTAGGTATGGATACAAGTTCAATGCGAATAATAAATTGAGTGTGATCCTTTTAAAACGATACTAGGACTGAATTTATTTAGACATTTTACATTGCCTATTATAACGTGCTTATGTGCTTGGTTTAAGAAATTCATTCTATCATGTTCTATGAAAGAGGTTTTTATCATTTTAATAACTTTAAGTGTTATGAGAAATATACGCAAACTTCGGAACATAGACTAAATCTGATCGAAATTATGATTAAAGTAGAAAGAATAAGACTACATTATTATTAATATTTCTTTGAAACTACAATTCGATATTTTTTTACAAACTATTTAAATGAAATATTAATATACTGGAAAATATCAAATTTATATATGTACTTGTTACAGTTTAATATATAATTAACTTCAGGATAAAGAGTAGTTGTAATAATTTCCTATCGGCCTTTTAAATTTATTCAATTTTTTTGTGAGCGCGCTGATACTTTTCGAAGAGCGGCATCATGAATTCGAGAAAATTTGGATAAGCAAGCCTTGTTTCGCAGATTTATATGCGCGTGAAACGAAAACTCTCAATGCTCGTATACTTTTGGATCTGTCTTGTTAGTGCAGAAACTTGAAAACTTGTGCAAAAGATGACTCGAGTTCGTATCGACTCCAATGGTCGAAAGCTACCTCCGACTTTTCTCTTCTGTTGGAAGAAACTTCGTCTTGTGCTCGAGAGAATCCAGACGTTGAAGACAATATGCAGTATTTCTTCCACAACGTCATACGATTCGGGGAAGTCATTTCGTTATTTCGTTTTTGGCTTCAATATGAACGAGAACTCGTGCCGCACGGCCACATGTACACGGGACACGTACGTTTGAAACGGAGTATTACATTCCAGTGCATAGGTTAGGCCCGTCGGATTCGTGGATGAAATTGTTATTTTTCAATGCTCTGAACTTTCCTAGAGCTCCTTATCTCCCTAAATAGATTTCATTTTAATATGGTTTTATTTTAGAAAAAGAGTAGCAACCCTTTACGGAAGAAAAAGAAATTGTATTTATCTAATTGAGTTTGTTCAATTCATCCCTAAAAGTTGCAACATTATTGCTTGCAACGTTATACAAATTTCGTACGAGGGTTAACTGTAATAGGAAAATATCGACGAATGAAAAATTCAAATTTTATTACACAAAACCAAATTATCAGATGCAATGCCCTATCAAGCATTATCGAGAGATTATGATTGCATATGCAACATTACACGATAATGGTTGTAAAGGGGTTTTCAGCAAGGGTGACCAATAGTTTTTTTGCCAAATAAAACACATTTAACTTTTGAAAATCACTCAAATCTTTGCATTCTAATTTGTGATACGATCGTTTACAATTGAAATTTATTACAAATGAAACATCCAGTTTGCATTCGTCCAGCCTTCTTTTTAAATTGTTTAAGACATGCTGACAAAATGAATATTGATGACAGGTTATGTACAGTACAGTATTTTGTTCCCATTTAAACTAACGAAATAACGAACGTCCACACTTATCACTAAATCTACCGCGTCTGTCAAAATGGCTGGGCTCCAATTTTCTATTTTCAAATCGTTGAAATTATAAGTTAACGATCTTAAGAAACAATTCAATTAATTCCCTCGTCTATTGTAATCCTTCGCAGTGCAATAAAATTGGCGCAATTTCTAAATAAAACCAGTCTTTTGAATTCTATAAAGAATCGCGCGTTAGTCGCTTTCGAGGTTGTTAGAGATTTAATGCTATTATATTGCACACGAAGTCTTTATCGCAAATCAAATTGGTCCAAGTGCGGCAATGGATTATACTATTTGCGTTGCAATTCACAATATTGTCAGTGGTGTTCGGCAGCAGGCTGGTGATCCTCTATCGATATTTCGGGCAGTACGCGGAACGGACGGCCTCGTAATGTCTTTGAATTAGTGGCGACGACGAAGACGACCACGACGACCACGACGACGACGACGATCCATCGCGAGGCCCCTACTTACCGTCTAAATACCGTCTGCGATATTTATAACGGTCACATGCTAGTACTATACAGGGTGTTAATAGAAATACGGGACAATTTTTTTACGATAAATTTTCCACGTTCTTGCAGCGGGATGCACCATAGATTTCTTGGTTTTCCAACTGTTACCTGAGTTTGATAAAAGGAATCCAGTAGACAAAAATGTTGCGTTATGGTTTTTTACTTAAAAAATTGCACATTTTGGTTTTCTAGCGAAATACAAAATGGCTCTGATGCCCAAATTATTCTAAAACCGTTTCTTTTATAGGAAAATATAACAAATAAAAGTTTTAACGTATAAAACGGAGCTTATGCTGATATAATTAATTCTCTTCTCTACTGCCTTTTTATTGACATTTTTTAATCATAGTGTATAAAATTTGACTACACTAATGGAAAGAGTATGTACAATTAAGTTAAAAACTCGAAGACATTATGATTCCAGTATTAGTTAAATTTTCTTAAAACCTCTTTTCATCGGATCATGAAATATCGATAACAGGGCAATATAGAAAAAAAAATAATTATATTAGGTTATAATAATTATATTAAATAATTATATTAGGTTATAATAATTATATTAATAATTATTTTAGGTTATATTAGGTTATAATAATTATATTA
>NW_027581665.1:0-3960 GCF_028453695.1 Augochlora pura
ATAGTAAAGTAAAGTAAAGTATAAATGAAATGGATACATTAAATATTGTTTAATGCTAAAATCATAACAATATAAGAATTTTTCCTGGCGAATAATCAATCGGTAAAGTTTTAAGGTTGCTTCATTAAAAAACCCATCATTTTGTATACGCCAACCTAATACTTATAATATATGCTACAGATTTGTTAATGCAAATAATTTGTATATTATTTAAAAATCAGCAATCTAACCCTGCTATCGATATACCGATCATTTTCGTGAAGATTATTATCCCAGTTAAAGATTATTAGGATTGAAACGGTTGAAGGATCACGTTCCACTGTATCAGCAATGCTTTCCATTATCTGGGTAGGAAGCGGATCGTTTCCGCCTATGTCATTGATGATTCTGTGCAAGCGTTGAAATTAAAGGTGAATAAATACCGTGATAATTGTTACGACTCGCTTCTTTATCCGTTTACTCCATACCGGATGTCTTCACCGCGGCGTCGAACTGTCGGAGGAAAGGATGGCACGTGAGTCATGGAGCTTTCATGGTCTTTCTTCGAACGTGACGTAATGGAAACCAGGTAGGATGACGATTTCTGACAGCATCCCTCGCTAGATCTCAGGTAAAAGAGTTGTCAGATTAATTGATTGAACGATTTTATATATTTCGAGTTCACTAAATTAATAATTGATCGATGAAGAGTGGATCTGTACGCAAGATTGATAAATGCACATTAATTGTAAGAAACTTCTTTCTTTATACATTTTGTTGTTAGAATTCTAACAATAGTTCTAACAATAGAAAAATAGTTAGGATATTTGGAATTTAAATAGTGTTTTCAATTATGTTTATTAACGATTGTAACAAACACGTACCTTTATAATATTATCTATTGTGTAGACTAATATGAGATAATGTAATTGGTAAAACAGTAGAGATATTCGATCTATAAATCTCAATATGTAATATTTAAATTACAAATATTTTTACAATTAAAATAGTCAGCTGTTTTAGAAGAGTATAAATGTCAGAGTAGAAAATATTGTTAGTTCTTCGTGACGAGTATACTTGTCAGATACAATTGGTCAATAAACTCAATATTTGAGGTGTATGCTTGTCTTAACACAAAATGTTACCATTGCTTCATGACGAGTATACTCGTCGTAATAAAAGGTAATGGTTTTCATTCATGACGAATATACTCGTCAAAATCCGGTTAGTATGTAATCCCAATATTTAACAAAATAACATACAATTTTTACCATTGCTTCGTGACATATGTACACTCCTAATGAAAGATACATTCCCTTCATTCATGACAAGTATTCTCGTTGTAACAGAAGATATTACTATTGATTGAAAATGTAAATTATTGTAACGTGTACAGTATAATTACAAATAAACAAAATTAAATAAATTGAAAATGTAAATTATTGTAACATATACAGCATAATTATTTCTGCTCCATACACCAGATAGCAAGCAACGTCTTACGTTTCAAAAACGTCCATTTAACGTTCCATTTTATGTCCACTTAACGTAGATCTTACGCCCTTTTTAAAACGTTTCTCAACGTTTTACAACGCCAGACACCCTTAAGATGTCCTATGTCAAATTGATCTAGAAAATTGATATCCCGGATAAAAATCCGCAATTCACATTTTTCACAGTAGGTGTTCCGCGGCATTCTAATCGAATGCAAATCACCTAGATGAATGTGCAAGAAGATTTTAGTCCAACGGACTTCCGGCAAGCAAAGTGCTGTTGCACAACGCGGTCAATCGGAGTTTTAAGAACGGGCGAATGGAAATCGGCGTTGGATGCATTTCTGGCGAATTTTACAATCGAATGGATCGGCTCGGTAGTTGCGTATCGACAATCGCAACTGCACGATCGATATACCGGTGAAGAAAGTCGGGAAAGTGGATAACCGACCGACGGGACGCGTGCAGGGAGGCTTTGCTGGCCGGATGAACGCAGTGATGCAAAACGAGAGCTCTTTCCAACGTGCTACTCGACGGAAATGAAAATTCTGAGCGGCCGGAAGCGGAATAGAGCGCTCGTCTTTGCAAGTTCTTATCACAGCGGAAAATACAATGAAAACTTGTAATATCTTCTTCTAGGACCCTGAAATGGATTAACGTGAATACGGAAAGTCAATATAATCAATATTGTTTAGGAATTTAAATTTAATTTAAATTTATTTTTACTTTAATTAAAATTTCAATTGTCACTGTAGTTTGTAACGCATATTATAGTGATATTAAATTAACTTAAAAATTTATTAATATCGATAAAGATAGGTAAATTTGATATGGGTAAATTATCGATTAAAATAGGTATCGATAAAAGAGAATAAAACGAAATCGTATGAAATGAAATTAAATGATTAATAAATGTAACGTAAATCGTTATTTGTTGAAATAATTTCTTTTTCATTGGGTGATATTTGTTTTTATTAAAATTAATGTGATATAATATGATAATAAATAGTATGATATTTTTTCTAATACTGTGCTCATATGAATATTAATGTGATAATTAATATCGTATAATACGATATAATAAATAATATGATATTTTTTCCAATATTGTGCTTTTATGAAATCGCATTTTACCAACATTGTTTAGATACTGACACGTTGAAATCGCGGCATATTGTTTTATAACAATGCCAAGACTGGATTTATTTAAACTTCTTACGATTTGTATTATTATATATACTTTCAATAACAAAGTATGTATATCTAAAAATTTCTGCAAGAAATATTTTTATAACGTGAGACACTATAAAAGGAAAAATTAGAAACCAGTCTCTTCTGACTAATCGAAATATTATTTATTATTTTCAAAGTAAAAATTACGATGCGCGACATCATTTAGGACAACAAGGAAAACCTCAATGTTTAAACGTCATAAAACATGACTTATCTGAAATAAAGAAGTGTATGAATCAAACTCGTAATGGAGATTTCCAATGAGAAGCTGTTATTCACGAATGTTTATCCGCCCCTTTAAGTATAAATCAAATTTTATTCCCTTGTCACCAATATTTAAACATTCGAGTAGTTGTAAGCACACAATAAATACAAAATTCCTTTTCCTTTTAAGAAATTAACACGATCGAAAGAATTCCAAGGATAGCAATTGTAAGGAAAATGGTACAGCAAAGTTGTGTCAAGATTATGTCTACATTATGTCAAGATTATGTCAAGATTATATATTATGTTGCATGAAAGCTTTGTCACAAATCTGACTTATTATTATAGTGCAAAGGGTTAAAGAGTCAGACTCGTGATGGAGACTTCTCGTAACAGCTATTATTTACGAATGTTCATTGGTCACTTTAAGTATGAATCAAATTTAATTCTCTTGTCACCAGTGTTTAAACATTCGAATGGATGTAAGCGCACAACGTATACTGAATTCCTTTTTTTTCTATGAAATTAGTGTAATTGTAAAGAAAATGGTACAGCTATTAGGTTGGTAGGAAAATAATGCCGGTTTCCAAACTATATCTTTAAATTAAATCCAATAATTAAAACATATCACAAATTGGAATAAGTTTTTTTAATCAAAATAAGATCCATTACAAGCTACACATTTTTTCCAATAAATTGACAGTTTGTTAATTCCAGAAGCGTAAAATTCTGTTATTCTGAAATTGATAAATTCTTCGACTGCACTTTCAGCAGCAGCTTGATTGGTAAATATGTTCCCTTGCAAGTAGTGGTCGAGATGTTTGAAGAAGTACTAATCGGTTGGCGACAAATCCGAGGAATATGCTGGATGCGGCAGAGTTTCATATCCCAATTTATTCAACATTTGTAGCGTTAATTGTGCGACGTGTGATCGAACGACGATTCTTTTGGTCTACGCTTAACTCATGCGGCGCCCATTTGTCGAGCTTCTTTGACTTTCCTAACTGTCTCAGGTGGTCGATAACTGTTGAATGGATTACATCTATCTTCT
>NW_027581666.1:0-3959 GCF_028453695.1 Augochlora pura
ACGGTATCGGGTTTTCCACGCGCGCTCGATCTCCTCCCATCGTTTCAGGCCGGCCGGATCCTCGGGAAATAATTAAAGCTCAAAGGGACGTGTATTAATTCAAAGCTTCTCAAACGAAAAAAGCATCGGATTGCGCGAAATCCGCGGAGCCGCCGCCGACGCTCGACGCTGCCGCGGCGGGGGCAGGAAAAAGTGTGTCAGACCTGTGCATTTCCATTAGTCAGAGGGAAATTCTAAATGGAATTTTCGTTCTTAGGTTACGCTCCGACAACCTCGAATACTTCGCTCCTTCAGTTTATTCAATCCCCGTACAAATTCTCCACCGGCGCCCTGGTGCTTCGGCCCATCTTTCGTACTCTCGCGGCGCAATTAATCCGAGGTCGACCGAACCGCGCGCGCGCGCGCGCCCTCGAATTATCTCGAACCTTGAATTTTCGTGCTTTTTCATTCGTCTTCGCGAGAAAGCTTGTGAAAGAGATGGATAAATACAAAGAGAGAGAGAGAGAGAGAGAGAGAGAGTAATAGATAGGTAGATAGAGTGAGCGAGATAGAGAAAAAGAGATAGATAAAGAGAAAAAGCGAGTGAGAGATAGAGAAAAAGAAAGAGATAGATAGATAGATAGATAGAGCAAGACAGATAGAGAGAAAGAAAGAGGTAGATAGAGGGATATATAGAGGAAGATAGATAGATAGATAGAGTAAGAGTGATAGATAGAGCAAGACAGATAGAGAGAAATAAAGAGGTAGATGGATAGATAGAGTGAGAAAGATGGAAAGGAAGAAAGAGGTAGATAGAGATGTATGTAGAGAATGAGAGATTGTTAAATAGAGTGAAAGACAGAGATAGATAGAGTGAGGGAGATAGAGAGAAAGAAAAAGGTAGATAGATAGATAGAGCAAGAGAAATAGATAGAGAGAAATAGGTAGATATAGAGGTAAATTGAGAAAAAGAGGTTGATAAATACAGTGAAAATTAGAGATAGATAGAGTGAGAGAGATGGGGGAAAAAGAAATAGATAAATAGAGTGAAAGAGATAAACAGAAAGATAGAGCAAGAGAGATAGAGAGAAAGGAAGAGGTAGATAGAGAGGTATATAGAGAAAGAGAGATTGATACAGAAAAAGACACAGATAGATAGGGTGAGAGAGATGGGGAAAAAGAAATAGCTAAATAGAGTGGATAAGATAGACAGAAAGAAAGCGGTAGATGGATAGATAGAACAAGAAAGAGGTACATAGATAGAGCGATATATAGAGCAAGAAAGAGGTATATGGATTGATAGTGTGAGAAAGATGGAAAGGAAGAAAGAGGTAGATGGAGAAATAAATAGCGGTAGATAGAGAAATAGATAGAGGTAGATAGAGAAATAGATAGAAGTAGATATAGAGACAGATAGAAGTAGATACAGAGATAGACAGAGCAAGAGAGATAAAGAGAAAGAAAGAGATAGATAGATATGTAGAGCAAGAGAGATAGATGTAGCAAGAAAGAGGTAGATGGATAGATAGAGTGAGAGAGATGAAGGAAAAAGGAATAGCTAAATAGAGTGAAAGAGATGGACAGAAAGAAAGAGGTAGATGGGTAGATAGATAGAGCAAGGAAGTGGAAGATAGAGCGATATGTAGAGCAAGAGAGATAGATAGAGAAAGAGTGATAGATAGAGCAAGAGAGATAGATAGAGATAGAGTGATAGATAGAGCAAGAGAGATGGAAGGAAAGAAAAAGGTAGATAGAGAAATAGATAGAGGCAGATGGAGAAATAGATAGAAATAGATATAGAGACAGATAGAGGTAGATACAGAGATAGACAGGGCAAAAAAGATAAAGAGGAAGAAAGAGGCAGATAGATACGTAGAGCAAGAGAGGTAGAGACAAAACGGATAGAGAGAAAAAGACAGAGAAAGAAAGACAGCAAGAGAAAAAAAGAAAGGAAGTAGAGATAAGAAAGGAAGAGGAAAGAAACTCAGAAAGAAATAGAGAGAGGAGGATAGGGTAAGAAAGGGAGACTCCAAAGAGGCCAAGGATCGCAAAGCGGGCGCCTCGTCGAAAAGTAACAATCTCCGCCCCCGAAAATTTCGACTTCCCCAGGCTATTAAGACATCGCGCGGAGCAAGCACTCCCGGATGCAGTTACAGAGACTCTGGTGGAAGCTGGAACGAGCGCAACAGAAGAGTAGACACATAGAAACACCAGGACGGGAGGAGGAGGAGAAGGGCGCAGAGCCCTAGCGTAGTAAAAGGTTCGAGAGAGGAGACGGGTGTGTGTACGTGACGCGCGATAGCGAGCACAAGCCGGCTCGCAGGCAGAAGCACCTGCGGGGGGGTGGTGGTGTGTGCCGCGGGATCGAAGGATCGAGTGTGGTGGTAGTAAAGTCAGCTGCGGAGTCAGGTTGGAGGGCGGAGAGGAGTTTCGGCGTTCTATCGCGGCCGGGAACAGTACCTACCACCTAGGTGCTCGTTTAAGCCCCGTCTTACAAGGAGCGCGAGATAGAAAGAAGGGAAAATGAAAGGGTGGCGGTTCCAGCCGGGAAATAGAGAGTCCGGGTAGGGGTGGCGGCGCGCGAGGGAACGAGAAGGTCGGAAGTGGTCGAGCGTCGGTCGAGAGGAAGATAGAACGCAAAACATCCGAGAACTACGTGGCGCCTCCCACAAGTTTCGTCCTATTCCCGGCTTTCCTTTTTCGCCCTTTCCCCCCCTCTACACACCGGTGCACCCGCGACCAGACGGTGGTGCCTTTGCCGGCTACCGGGAGTCGTCGACGCTGCGAACTTTTCCGGAATCTATATATGTGCCCCCTTTGAAAGGTACGTACGCGCGCCGCCGCGGGAGAATAAGACTGGATTGGCTTCGTGGAAAGGATTTCGTGGAATTCGAATTAGAAACGAAATGTCGCGAGGGCTTCCAGGCTACGGCTTCCGCCCCGCTATTGACTCTATATCGGCGCGGGGCGCGGGACGCCCAACGATGGGGAAACAGAACCGAACAGGGGAAACCTTTGGGAAGGAGTGACGCGCCGGGAATATTAATGCCCCCGCGTTATGACGTTCTACGAGCCGAGCAAATTACCGTAATACGACGTAACGTTGCCCGCAGTTCCGTCCCCGCGTGACAAATAGAATCCGTGCTCTCTCTCCTCCTACTCCTCTCTTCCCCTTCTTTTTCTCTCTTTCCTCCACTTTCTCTCTCTCTCTCTCTCTCTCTCTCTCTCTCTCTCTCTCTCTATCTCGAGCTCTTTTTCTCCGCGCCACCCGGTCTCGATTTTACTCGAGTGCGCACTCGTTTTCCTTCTCGAAAGGAAAAGTGTGTACAGGCTTTTAGCGGCGCTGACGTGTACGTGACTCGGCATTTTACTCTGAAAAGAAAACGAGTGAACCAAGTAGGTGTTTTTTTTTCTCTTACTTCGCTCCTTCTCCTTTCTCTCTCTTCTCTCTTTCTCTCTCGGTCTTTTTCTCTCGATCTCTCTGTTTTTTCTCTATATCTCTTGCTCTATCTATCCATCTACCTCTTTCTTCCTGTATATCACTTTCAC
This sequence comes from Augochlora pura, assembly GCF_028453695.1. NCBI lineage: Eukaryota > Metazoa > Arthropoda > Insecta > Hymenoptera > Halictidae > Augochlora > Augochlora pura. The sequence goes on from NW_027581666.1 coordinate 3,529, forward strand.
TCTATTTAGCTATTTCTTATTCCCCCTCATCTTTCTTAGTCTATCTATCTCTTTATTTATCAATCTCTCTTTCTCTTTATACCCCTCTCTATCTACCTCTTTCTATTCATTTACCCCTTTCTTGCTCTACATATCTCTCTATCTACCTCTTTCTTCCGTTCCATCTCTCTCACTCTATCTGTCCATCTAACTCCTTCTTGCTCTATCTATTTTTCTTACTCTATATATCCCTCTATCTACCTCTTTCTTTCTCTCTATCTCTCTTGCTCTATATCTCTATCCATCTATATCTCTTGCTCTATATATCCTTCTATCTACCTCTTTCTTTCTCTCTATCACTCTTGGTCTATATATCTCTCCATTTATCTCTTTCTTCCTTCCCATCTCTCTCACTCTATCTATCCATCTACCGTTTTCTTGCTATATCTATC
>NW_027581667.1:0-3955 GCF_028453695.1 Augochlora pura
CCGTCGAAAAAACTGGAAAACTCCCCTATTATAAAACCCCCCAAAAAACCCAAGCGTAGCCAATCATTCTCTAGTACCATAGAAAAAATTAGGGATATGCTACATACTGCGAAGCCAGCCTTCGAAAAAAATAACAACAAGTTCATTCTAAAGTACGATCAATTTCAAAGTCTCCTAGAAAACACCTTCGGTGAAAACGATCCATTGACAATAGCGAAAGAATATACATCCAACATAATGGCCCTAATTGAAATGATTAAAAGTATTTATCCCCTACTCAAAGACAGAAGTATTAAAAATCGACTGCACAGACTGGTTAAAAAACTGAACAAGAACCTGTATAATACTCCATCTGACCAAACTCTCAACTGGATAACTGAAACAGATAGCGACACTTACTAACTCCACGAAAACACTACTATGACAACACAAATCTTACAATGGAATGTGAATGGTTTCTATCAACGTCTAGCCCATTTACAGCTTCTAAAAAACCACTGGAAACCAGATATTATTTGTCTTCAGGAAACTAATTTCAAACACGAACAGGTAGCAGATATAAGAGGATTTACTCGGTACTTAAAAAATCGCGACACCTCCCACGCCAGTGGAGGTGTTGCAATCTACGTCAATAATTCAATACATAGTGAAAACTATAGATATTAACTCTAACCTTGAAACAATAATAGTCAAAATCCTTCTGCCATCTCCACTATACATATGTAATAACTATCTTCCGAACAGTCAACAACTCATTGAAAGTGAACTTTTAGATCTTATTTCCAGGATTCCCAAACCCTTTATCATCCTCGGAGACTTCAACAGCCAGACATACTGTTACGGCGACTCGTCTGAATGTCGTCGTAATGTGGTATTGCTCTGTGGTGAACACCCTTTAGAGAGAATAGCTGAAGACAGGGGTTGCCACGAATCTGTTGTGTCAATAGACAGTCAGCAGTCGAGATCGAACCGTCAAGCGATTCGTAACGATTCATTGTATCTATATTGTATATTGTATATAAACGAGTTGTAAATACAATGCCGCGACGCGAGGCGTGTAACACGTGTAGTGAAATTCGCAACAATACGGTGGTACAACAAAACTGATGCACGAGGAAAAATCATCGAAAAATAATAGACAACCATAACCTAATATTACTAAACGACTATAGACCGACACATCTCTCCCCATCTTACGGCACCGTCTCCTCCATAGATTTATCCTTCTGTTCTGCAAATGTAGCACCTATCACAGAATGGGATGTATCCGATGAACTATATGATAGCGACCACTTCCCTATCCGTATTACATACAATTCCAACGAACACAGAACGATACCAATCAAAAGACCGAGGTGGAGGACTGAAATACTTGACTGGAGTGAATACAAAATCAAACTAAACAATCTAATCCTCTCACTTGAAGAACCATCTAACAACAATATCGATCAAATCAATGAATTATTAAACAATTTCCTCGTTGCAGTAAGCAATGCAGTTGATCTCACAATACCCAAAACCAAACCAAATGCATCACCTCGTCATACGCCTGTCCCATGGTGGAATGTGAAGAGGCAATCAGGAAAACCAAACACGCCTTCAACAAATTCAAGAAAAATCGCACCTTAGAAAACCTCATAATATTCAAGAAATACAGAGCCATATCCAGAAGAACTATTAAAACTAGCAAACGCCAATCGTGGATAAATTACGTCGGATCTCTTAACAAAAACACACCTATAAAACAAATATTGAACAAAATCAAAACAATTAAAGGCAAACCTCATAACTCCATCATTGCTTCTCTATGTTGACCAGACAACTCACTTACCACCGATCAAGAAGAAATAACTAACATATTAGCAGCCAACTTTCAAATGAACTCAAGCGACAATAATTATGATAAAAACTTCACCGAATACATAACCAAGCAAGCAAACTTACCCACTATTAACCACACAAAAACTGAGAACCCATGTAAGTACTCTCAGATAAACAACCCCTTACAATTTGAAGAGATGGAAGAAGTACTTAAAAAATGCAGAAACTCGTCCCCTGGTCCGGACGGAATCCCAAATGCACTTCTTACCAACCTCCCACAATCCGGTAAAATATACCTAATGAAATTGTTCAATATCATCTGGAAATACGGAGTGTTCCCAGAGCAGTGGAACGAAGCCGTTGTCGTACCCATCCTGAAACCAAACAAAAATCCTACCATCCCCTCCAGCTACAGACCCATCTCTCTGACGACATGTAAGATTATGGAAAAGATCATCAACAACAGATTAAAGTGGGTCTTAGAACAGCATAGCATGCTCTCAGCCACTCAGAGCGGTTTCAGGAAACTACACTCCACTTATGACCAACTTCTCAACCTCGAAACATACATTATCAACGCTTTAGCAAAAAAACAATTCTCAATAGGAATATGCATGGATATTGAAAAAGCTTACGATATGGTATGGAGACCACGCATTATTTCAACTCTAAACAAAATCAACATTACGGGCAATATAAATACATTTGTTGGCCACTTCCTCAAAACAAGACATATTAAAGTTAGAGTCAATAATATGACATCAAGAACGTGCATAATACAAAATGGAGTACCACAGGGCTCAGTATTGAGTGTTACCTTATTTCTGCTCACTATAAACGACATAATGAAACCAATCATCTCACCTGCTAAAGCCTTTCTCTATGCCGATGATCTCACAATCATCTGCAGTGGAAAAAACCCAAGACCATTACACGCATACTACAGAAAATACTAAATGAACTACAAAAATGGACCAACACCACGGGATTTAAATTTTCCACAGCAAAAACAAAAGTCATAACTTTCAATAGAACCCACCTACACACCCCCACCAAATTATATCTAAACAACTACCTACTGAAAGAAGTCAACTCAATAAAATTGCTAGGTATATACTTTGATAGTAAATTGACCTGGAAACCACAAATCTCATACCTGACAAAAGAATGCAACAGCAGACTCAACATCCTGAAAACACTAGCTGCAAATAACTGGGGAACTGATCAAGATGTCCTTATCAATACCTACCGAGCCATAGTAAGATCTAAAATGGATTACGGTTGTATCATATACTGCTCTGCGAAAGCTTCATCACTGAAACCTCTAGACACCATTCACAACTCTGCACTCAGAATTGCTACTGGAGCGTTCAGAACCAGTCCAATCTCAAGTATAGCACGAGAAGCACAAGAACCCTCCCTACATTATAGAAGAAGATGGCTCTCCATAACGCAAGCCATAAAAATAGCAGCAACCAACCAAAAACCCATCTTTACGACCACGTTTCGAAACCAACGTAATCCGAACTTCTCGGGAAACAGACAAGTACCATTTAGCGAAAGATTCAAAAACATTGAGTCGGAACTCAATGTAAACCTACGGCCAAACGAACTCTTTCAGAACCGATTCGCTAATTTGCCCCCTTGGATATTACACCCCATCTTAACGAACATCAACCTCGACATCCACAACAACAAAAAAGACACAAACCCACAACACTTTAAAACACTCACCTTAGAATTTCTAAATAAATTCCCACAATACACCAAAATTTTTACTGATGGTTCAGTCTCTAAAGCGGGTTCGGACTACGCAACCGTTAGTGAAGGCATCTTCAATAAAGAAAAATTACCTCAGGATACATCAATCCTAACTGCCGAAACAATCGCAATCCAGCAAGCCTTTAAGATCGCCGCCAACGGTTCCAACCAACATTACATCATCCTCTCTGATAGCAAAAACGCAATTTTATCGGTCACTGATAAAACAAGAACGGATGACCTAACATTAGATATTTTAGAAACAAACCACGAAGCAACCGAAAAAAGGAAAAAAAATTATCCTTGCCTGGATACCATCTCACGTCGGTATTTTTGGAAATAACCAAGCGGACAGAGCAGCAAAAGAAGCGAC
>NW_027581668.1:0-3954 GCF_028453695.1 Augochlora pura
CATTGCGATGGCCCCCACGGGTGTTGACGCAATGTGATTTCTGCCCAGTGCTCTGAATGTCAACGTGAAGAAATTCAAAAAAGCGCGGGTAAACGGCGGGAGTAACTATGACTCTCTTAAGTACGTCCATCCCGGGACGCACCGATCGTTCAATCGACGCCTTCTCTCCAGCTTAGCCGCCCGACTGTTGCCAGTCGGTCGTTGCCCAGCTCCCACCTCGTGGAGGTGTGGAGAGTTAGGGAGCCACTTTCCATCTTACGTGGCGTCGATTGAACGATCGGTGCGTCTCGGGGTGGACCCCTTACGAGAGCATAGTTAGCAAGCAGTCCCCTTCTCGTGGGTCCCGCTGATAGTACCTCTTCGGAGGGAAACCAAGAACTGCCTCTGCGAATCCAAAAAGGCGAGTCGGTGGTCTAGTGGATGGGATGTCGGACTCATAATGAGAGAATCCCCGGTTCGATTCCGGTGGGTGGTTATTATCTTGGTTCTGGTTCTCTCTCAGTGTGACTATGACCCCCCAGCTCTTGATCACGGGAGGGCTGTTCATTTATCCTGATCAGCTCTCCAAGTCGGCCACCCCACCCTCAAAGGTACTCGCCGCCCCCACCTACTTAAGGCCGGGGTGAAAGGGGGATGGTCGGCGAATAACGGTCCTCGGGGTTGCCAGCCCTGTCGATCGGAACCTCTTGCCGGCCCACTAGTATACAGCACAGCCTCGGATGAAAATAGTGGACCGCCCACTGGCGGTTCGCTCCCGGCACAACCTATTAGGGATCAAACGGAGAACATCGACCAGCACCAATGTGACGTACCAGGATGCGGAAGGACCTTCAACACCAACAGAGGGCTAGGAGTACATAGGAGGCGCGCACATCCAGAAGTCACCGACCAGGAGATACCTGCAGCTTCATCCAAAGTTAGATGGACAACCGAAGAGACCACCATGCTAGCACGAGAGGAAGCCCGGTTGACGGTAGCAGGAACAAGATTCTTGAATCAGGAATTGGAGAAGGTGTTCCGTCCAAGGACAATAGAAGCCATCAAAGGACACCGCCGGGCAGCAACCTATAAGAGTATGGTACGCCGATTCCTGGAAGAAATGAGAGAACGCTCACTGCCTATTGAAGCAGAACAAGAATCTACTGCCCAGCACGCCGAAGAACAGGATCCTCTGCTACATCACCTTACTGGCCTACAGAGAATTAGCGGATCGGATTACCATCAAGACGAGCTTCAGGACATCATTGATAAGGCGAGAACAAGAACTAAGGTGGAAACATTATTGTCACTTTCAACGTACCTGCGAAGGATCTACCCTCCACCAAGATCCGGAAAGAAACCACAACGCAAGGTTGTGACTTCGCCAAAGCGCACAAAGAGACAACAAAGACGCCACGATTACGCCATGACGCAGCTTCAGTGGAAAAAGAACAGGTCAAGGTGTATCCGGAACATCTTGGAAGGAACAACTGGCACAAAACAACCCGAACAACGGATAATGGAACCGTACTGGACAGAAGTAATGCGGCAAAATTCAACTGCAGCTCCGACCTTCGAATCGCAGATCACCAGTGTTGACGGAATATGGGCTCCAATCTCGGCCTCGGACATCAAGGACGCCATACCATCAGCCGGCACCGCTGCAGGTCCTGACCAACTAACAGCGCGTCAATTGAAGGCCACACCATCGAGCATCCTGTGTAGGATATTCAACATCATCCTGATGTGCCGGTCGTTACCACCACAGTTGAGATCGGCCAGAACAACGTTCCTTCCGAAAACTAAAGACGCCACGGGTCCAGGGGACTTCAGACCTATCACCATATCCTCAGTGCTGGTCAGATGCCTCCATCGTATTCTTGCCACCAGACTGGCGAAGGCAATTGACATCGATGACCGTCAAAGGGCCTTCAGGGATACCGATGGATGCAACGATAACACCTTCCTCCTCGACGTAATCCTGAAGTACCACCACAAACACTTCAGAAGCTTGTATCTCGCCTCACTTGATGTCCGCAAAGCATTCGACTCAGTGTCGCACGCAGCTTTGGCCGAGGTGATGAAGATGATGGGGTGCCCTAACAATCTTATCGAATACGTCAACGCCACCTATGAGGGCACCACTACACTTGAAGGCGAGGGTTGGAAATCCACTCCAATAACACCCGGTAGAGGAGTTAAACAGGGTGACCCACTCTCACCCATCATTTTCAACATGGTGGTCCACCTTTTACTTCGGAAACTCTCCCCGGATATTGGTTGCAGAATTGGAGGAGAATGCATTAACGCCGCCGCATTCGCAGACGACATCATCCTCTTCGCCGAAACGCCCCAAGGTCTTCAGAACTTGATCGACACAACGAGGCACTTTTTATATCAATGCGGGATGTCACTCAACCCGGAGAAGTGCCTGACGATTGGTATACGAGCCAATGGTCACTTAAAGAAGACAGCTGTTGACATCGAGACCAAGTTCCATTGCGGGCAACATCAACTACGGACACTTAAGCGCGGCGAAGAAATTAAGTACCTGGGAATCAAATTTACCACCCAGGGAAGAGGAAGATGTAGACCCCACGATGTGATTTGCGCAGGACTCGATAGTCTCACCAAAGCGCCACTCAAACCACAACAGCGACTATATGCTCTGCGCACAGGACTTATACCCCGAGTATACTACCACCTTGCACTCGGGGACATTACAATTGGCACCCTGAAGAAAGTGGACATGCTAATTAGAGCAACCGTGCGCAAATGGCTGAATCTCCCACATGACGTTCCAACTGCCTATATACACGCAGACACTGGAGACGGAGGGTTAGGTATCCCTTCCCTTCGATGGACAGCTCCTTTACTTAGGCTTGGGAGACTGAGTGCGCTACGACAAGGCCATGAGCAGCTCCGCAATGAACCAATGGACGAGTTCCTAGACAACGAAATTGCAAAGTGTAAGCGTCGACTCACGGATGGAACGGCAATGACAACGGCGAACGAAGTCAAGGACTGGTGGATGAAGCGCTTATACTCCTCCATCGATGGCAGAAGCCTCAGAGAATCCCGCGGTACGCACCAGCAACACGATTGGGTTAATGACGGCACACGACTCCTGACAGGCAGGGATTTCATCAACTGCACGAAGGCACGAATAGGAGCCCTACCCACTCGATCACGCACAGCAAGGGGTAGACACGCTGACAGATACTGCAGAGGCGGCTGTGCTGCCCTGGAAACCTTGAACCACGTCGTTCAACACTGCCATCGTACGCACGGAATGCGTATTAAACGACATGACGCCATGGTAACCTACATAGCAAGGAACATGAAACATCAAGGCTATGAAGTCCGGACAGAACCAGCCTACCTTACCGACGAAGGTATGCGGAAACCGGACATAGTAGGTACAATGGGCAGAACGACGTTGGTAGTGGACGCGCAGATCGTCAGTGAACAGACCGACCTGGACAAAGCACATCAGCGAAAAATAGAGTATTACTCCTTGAATGAGAGCCTGACCACCAAAATCAAGGAAGCCGAAAGGAGTACTGATGTGATTCACCAGTCTGTCACATTGTCGTGGAGAGGTATATGGAGCCCTAAGTCTGCAGCAGCGCTACTAAACCTGGGAGTCATCAAGAAGCGGGAACTCAAGATCCTCGCCACCAGGGCCATCGTAGGAACAGTAGCTGCCTTCAAGATGTTCTCTAGAGTCACTTCTGTTACTCGCGTAGGTGTAGGTTAATTGTACTCTGTAAGATCTCTATTATGTTAGTGCTACCTACTAAAAGGTATAAGTATTTCCCCTGTTAATTGTTTGTGTATCCCATGAATGAGAAATAAAGGAAATATATAGCCAAATGCCTCGTCATCTAATTAGTGACGCGCATGAATGGATTAACGAGATTCCCTAACTGTCCCTATCTGGGCTCACAAAGACCAACCTTCACCTCCCAGTGG
>NW_027581669.1:0-3954 GCF_028453695.1 Augochlora pura
ATTTTCCGCGGCGGGAGTAGTTAGAAGGGTAAATCGAGTTATTTCATGGGTAGCTAGGCTCGCGGCACCGTAGAACCATCGAGTTCGCAGAGGTGTGACTCCGGGATTCGCAGGCTTGTCGGAGGATACGCGCGGGGAAACTTACAAGGGGTATAGAAACTTTGCGAGAAGTTGCCGGCAATTAGGAGCTTTGTGCACAAATAAGCTCCTGTCGCGCCGCGCCCGCTTCGACGCGGGGCACCACCGGTTACACGCGCAATCAATTCTATGTTGCGGAGCTTCGATTCGCCGAGACATCGAACACTGGCGCCGGTTTTTCTGAAATGTTAGATGCCGGGAACTTGGAGAGATTCTAAGGTTTCCGTGTCGGGCCGCCTCGAACGCAACGGTCGGGCCCGTCCGCCATCCGTAAGATGAATACGCCCCATAAGAGAAAACGATTCGAATTTTCACTCATCGCTGCAGTTATTTCTCGGTTCTTAAACAAACGTGGACAATTTTTACCAATTTTGCCAGAAAATTTGCAAACGAATTGCAAATGTTTAATTGTAGTAGGATTCTCTGGAAAAGTTCTAAACTACAATTACAATTAATTGTATTATGATTACTCGGGCAGTGGCCATTATTGTTCTCAACAGATATTCCTAACAGATGCCCCCGAGTCTCGTAACAGCTGACAAAAATGTCTGGCCACGAAGAGGGGAGTCGAAATTCCGTAGACGGAACGGCAAGCCGCGGGTAGTCGCGGTTTCCTCCAGCGATCAATCACCGGCGTAATGAACGCTTCACGGTAATAAAATCAATCCCCCCCTGGCCCCGTCGTTCGGACGGCGTTCATTAGGAGTTACGAGCGCGTTTCTATTATGCAGGCGCGATACGGCTCCGCTTTGTAATACAGTAAAAGAGGGCACGCGGAATTGCGGGCGACATTACTCACCGGGAGGGAGGGGGGGGGAGAGAGAGAGAGAGCTTTGAGAGCACGTCCAGTTTTGCGCTCGGATGTGCCGTAAAAACAAGTGTCCCGGCCACGGGCACCGTGAAAAGGAACGGAAAACAAAGGGATGCTCTCCCCGCAAATTCTAGGCTCCCGAACGGTGAATAGCTTCGCAAGGTATCGACCGCGGCCGGTTTTATTTGCCGCGTTACCCGCCGAACGCGGACTCGTGTGTCCGCGATTGAAATATCACGGGAGGAACAGCGAGACACGCGATCGGCTCTCTCGCCGATTCTGAGCCGATGATCCATCGCCGAACGATTTCCCGGCGGAAGAACTCCCTCGGAAACGATTCTTCTCAGGACGATTTCATTCGAGATCACTTTCTCTCGTCGAGCTCGCTTTTCTTCCTTGGGGATGGCGGGCTACGATCGCGTTCGGACACGTCTTAGAACGCGGCGACGTCTTTCGAAAACTCGCCAGACGAGTTCAATATTTTTCTGAGATTTTATATCGAGCATTTCGTGTATGTAAATTTTAATAAATTTTATCTCTACAGTATTTGATAACTCTGATACGTAAAATTCTTAGTCTAAATTACAATGGCGGCGACAAGTTTCGATGAAATTATCCGTGATTTTTGGGCAGCGTGCGCCAACATACTTTTAATATAGGGGTTGCACGTGTTGCCGAATCGCGCACCGCCCACGGTAATTATTCGGAGAATATGAAACATTCGCGATCTCGTTTCTCGCTCCCTTTTATGGATCATGAGCGCGGCAAATAATCCGGACGTTCGATGAATTATTTCAAATATTCACGGGTTCTGGAAAATTCGAAATTCCTCGAAGTGAATGATTTATCTGGAAAAATGGCGAGAAACCCGTTCGCGCAAGTCGAGGAAGAGAGAGAGAGAGAGAGGAATCGAGGCACGCGAAAAATACTGTTTCGCTCGTCTGCCCGGAACCCGTCCCGAAACGATCTCTCTCTTTGACCATGTTCCTTCCGACGATGACGACATCTCGCGATTAAATCACGCTTCGAACGCCGCCCACGCCCGTTGCAAAATTAACATCGCGTCCACTTTATTGCCGATGCTCGAACCGTCGCGTCCCATCGCCTCGCTACTTTTTTACTTTTTCTGCTAATATTAATACGCGTTGCTTCGACTTCTCCGCTCCACGTAACGACGGGCATCGAAAGGCTACGAATTATTAAAAATATTTGGATCGCTGGTTCCGTTATCGTAATAATTTCCTTTCCCCTGCAACATAATTTCCTCGGAGAAAAACAACATTAATTTGCGCAACGCACGGTTCACCTTAACGCTCAAGTATTAACAACGATGGAACAGAGTCGAGCGAATGCTACGAGTTTGGAAAATAAATCTGTCGCATTTCGCATGTCGTCCGACGCGTTGCCAGACCGAGAGATATGAAACCGTAATAAAAATATTAAAGAAATAGTCGGCGAAGGGTAGCGCCATTCCAAGATTAAAAACGAGGGAAAGAGGGATATCCAGCGGCAACTGAATTTCATCCCTCGAACCACCCTCATCGTCATCCGGCAATTTCAACTACCAAGCACCCGGCATAATGTATCAAGTTCCCCTCTCTCTCTCTCTCTCTCTCTCCTGCTGGCATGTATCATGTTAAGCCAGCAAAAAAATAACCTGCCCGCGTAAACGACGTTCCTGCGACGGAATCGAACTGCTGCGAGTCCAACGGGGAGGAAGGACACCGGACAAAGAAAAAGAGCAGACGGAACGAGGGGGGAAAGAGAGTGAGAGAGAGAGAGAGAGAGAGAGAGAGAGAGAGAGAGAGAACCGTCGTCGACTAACCAAAACCGTCGGTAGCCCCTTTGTCTCAGCTTCGAGCTAATTGAGCGAAACCTCGGGCTAGGAATAGGTGGAGCAGGGCTCGGCTTCGATCGGACCCGCTTCGTCCTCCACCTTCCGCGAACCTAGAAGGTAGAACTCGTCGGATTCGCCAACCGTTCCTTCCTTTTTTTCCCCCGATAGCCCTTTTGGAATTCTTTCCACGGTGAGCAAGGGCTTCCGAAAGTCCCTCGGGCAACATAGAACCTCGAAGCAACCACTGCTAGAAACTTTTACAAATATATAATACGTTTTCTGGTTCTTAACGCGTTGCGACGGTGAATTGAAAAGCTGTGTTAATAGATCAATTATTTTCATTTTTAATGATTTTTAGGAGTATCCACTATGCCGGTTCAGACGATGGAAGGGTAATCTATGTTTATTTATTTTTATATAAATATTAATTCAGTAAAATGCGAATGCTACAATTTTCTACGTATAAATATTTAGTCAATAAAATATAAAAGCTGCTTTCGGAGATTGGTTAGAAAAATCATGCAAACAGGTCCTGACAGTAGAAAAATTGTCGAGATTGTTGTTGGAGTTCTTTCCAAGAAATTGTTGCTAAACGTATGTAAACTAAACCGAGGACCGATACACAGTTCGCAGTGTGTTTTCTTAGAAGAATTTTTTGTTCCGCCGTTTCCTTGGTAGAATTTTTCTTCCCAGGGTTTCCTTGGAAGAATTTTCCTCTCTATTGTTTTCTTAGAAGACGTTTCTTTTTACCTTCGAATTACAGGCCGATGTTGTACTTGGTCAAACACGCGCGCATGCTGTTTGCTTTCCTTTGGCCTTTGTACAACAGTTTATGTCTTCGAGTGAGAAAACGATCGACAGAGACAACGTGTCTCTTGTTTCCACAAAAAAATGTTCTGCTAAAGAAATCTCTCAAATATTTTTATAACATTAGGAATTGTGGAAGAAGAAATTGGAGATCGTTAAAGATTTTTAACGGTCTGTAATTTGGTTTGCAAGGACTATTACGGTAAATATAGGAGTACTGTGCGGTGTTGGTTTAATTCCCATAAACGCTTCCAAATAAGAGACGAATAACAGGCGAGCGGATCTAAAATCATTCAACATATAAATCTCCCCCAGGAACAACGTCGCGCGAATTAATTTTGTCGCAGCCACGAGAGCCGAA
>NW_027581670.1:0-3953 GCF_028453695.1 Augochlora pura
TTTCACGTTTTATTCCGGGATCGCAGGGTCGCGGTGGGTATCGGGATTCCCCGCGTCGCCGTCGAATTGAATGATCGAGCGCGTCGACGGTGCGGATTCCGGGGTTGCATTCCAGATCAGTAATTATTCCATCGAGTAACGGGCGCGCCGGGTCCGGTTTCGATCGGACATTTCCAACGCGGCCGGGATCTCGATCCGAATCGAAAGAGAGAGAGAGAGATAGCGATCCTCTCTCTCTCTCTGTCCGGTATCGAAACCGGGAGGGGTCGGCTCGTCGCCGACGGTCGTTTTCCATTGACGATCGCCCGTCGCTCTTCCCGCCTTTATATAACTTCTCCCTGTCTCCTCTGTCGGAGAATAATAAGTTTCCGGCGATGTGACCCGTGAAAATCGAATACGCTTGCACCGGTTGCAGCGACAGCTCGGCCGACAAGGCAACTCCCGCGTCCGGTCCGACTCAGTTATGGAAATCCCTTCGGCGAGCCGAGGCCGAAAACCGAAACCCACTCACACGCGATCTGCTCCGGCTCGTGTCCGCTCATCACCGGGGCGAGCCCCCGAATCCGATGGTTGCGTCGACGGCCGCGTCGACGGCGTCGGCGGCGTCGGCTCTCTCTCCTCGCTTCCTGCGCCCGAAACACCCCCCCGGTTCAAAGTCAATAGCGAAATCTCGTTATTCCGGGCCCCCGTCCACGGTAACGAGAAAAACCGTGTTCACCGGACCCGCGACCGTAATATCGGGACGCCTCGATCGGCCCCGTGATATACTCGCCCTGTGCGCGCGCGCGCCCGCGCCATGTTCGATTGGCCGTTTCTCTTTTTCATTTCCGCGTGTAATTCGAACGCCACCCTAGCGGCCGCCTGACCCCTCTCCCCCTCTCTCTCTCTCTCTCTCGCTCTCTCTATCAGTCGCCCCTCTGATCCACCGCTCGCGATAAATCGGTGATTTTTGGAATTGATTCTGGCTAGCCGTCAGCCGGCTCTCCACAGTTTCAGACCCCGTCGAACGAGATCATCGATGCTCCGACGAGAATATCTTTCGAAAGCGTGAAGTCGCGAAGTGTAGTCGATGTATGCTCGCGTGAAATTTTTTATTTCGACGGTGATCGGTTGCGCGGGGAAATTCGGGTGACTTGTTAACGAAGTTTATTGATCCCCCTTGCGGATTACGAGCGGTTCTACGCCGGGTACGTCGCGTGCGATTCGACGGAATGAAATAAAATAGGTCGGATAAGGGAACGAAATGAAATTGGTGAAATGAGGCGGGAGAGTAGAATAAGATAGAATGATAAAAGATGGGATGAAATAGATGAAATGAGAGAAGGAAATATAGTAAAGTATAATAGGTAAAATCGAAGAAGAAAATATAGTGAAATGGGTAAAATGAAACAAGGAAAGTAGAAAAAGAAAATATAGTAAAGTAGATCAAATAAAACTATAAAATAAAATAAAATAGCTAAAATAAAACTAGAAAACAAAATGAAATAAATACAACGAAACAAGCCAGTAAAATACAGTTAAAATCAAATACAAGATAAATCAATACAAGATAAAATCAAATACAGATAAAGTCAAATGAAATAATAAACTAAAGTAAAATAAAAGCCAGATCGGAACGCCGTGTTAATGAGAGGGGGCGTGAACAGATTACGAAATGTTTTGAAAGTGGATGATGGAGCTAGACTTTCGACGGTCAGCCTCTCTTAATCATCCATCCGAGAAAGTACTGTTACAGATTCTGACTAGATACAAGCACTTTATCGACTTTCCTCGCCGATCGAACGCCGCGTATACGAATGACGTATCTGATGGTAAGTGACAGTGAACAAATGAATGGAACAGCGTACCTGGCCGAGCTGCTCGCTATCGCTGTCTCCAGATCTACATTCCCTGTCTAAGGGAACAGGTTGAAAGATTTAGTCGAGTCAATTATACGCTGCTCTATGATGATCGATGAGCACCACCTGATGAAACGCTTCGTTCGGACCCCACGTTTTGTTCCTCCTCCTCCTCCTCTACCTCCAACTCCTCCACAGACGACATGAATTTAGTTTGAAAACTATGGTTGAGGGCTTACAAATGGGAGGGTTAGAATGACGGTGGAAATAAGAGGAAGAGGAAGTCGCATTAATTTTGTCAGTGTGGAATATGAATTTTGGTGGTGTTAGTTATTTATTTAGTTACTGTTGGTTATTTAGATATGGTCAGATATTTCGATATTGTTAGATATTTATTTAAATATTATTTAATGAGATTAGTGCTGTATATTAGCTGAATATATTTTTGAGATAAGTTCGAGCTAAGTAAAAATATATTTACGATAACTATACAATTTCGTTTCCCTTTTTTAAACATTTTGCCATATATAGATTGTATTTTAAAGAGATTATTCAGTGAGATATGTATTATTTACTAGCTGAGAATGTATATTCCTAATTTAATTTCGGGTTAAGTAAAAATATATTTACAAAAATTATATAACCTCATTTCCTTTTTTTCACTATCACTTTGTGATATATAAATTATATTTTATAACATGAATAAAAATGTTTAAAAGAGGGAATTATGCTAACATAATCCTAACCTATTTAAACAGGAATTTCTCCAACCTTTTTCTAACTAACCTATACGCAACCCTTAACTTGCGCGATAAATTACAACATTATTACAAAGAGCAAAAATTGCTCCAGTGTACCAAAAGGTGATTAAAACCTAGAAGCAACCCTCAACAACGCGAACAACAGCGCCGGTCGATACAAACTTCCGTAATCCGTCTTCCCGATTCAATATCGTTCGGCGGATTGATTTACGCCCGGTTTCTTTTTTCGGCGGCGCGATTTCATCGTCGTCGCCTATGGATCAACGCGAGCGCGCTCGCGCGCGCGGGTGAAATACTAAAGCGGTTAATCAGAGGTGTCGCCGTGGTTACGGTCGAAACGACACGTTAATTCTTAGGAGCAACGGAAGCTCGGCCGCGAAAGCGTCGTCGTTCCTTGAATTTCGCGAGAGAGGACCCGAAAGTTTGCCCATAAATTCACCGTCGCCCGTACCCCCCACCCCACCTCCCACGGTTACCGGTTGCGCGGGGTAGGGAGAGAGAGAGAGAGTTTCGGCTACATCGATCATCATAGTAATTTCTCCATCGCCGATTCACCGTCCGCCGACGGATATTCCCGGTTGAACGCGTTCGGAGAATTCCTAAGGTTCTACTTAATTAACCATCAAGAAACCGGCCCGCGTGTGTTTCTCCAATTTAACTTGCCGCGACTTCGCCGGAGGGGGTGGGGGGCGCCCAGCCCCCCTTTCGCCACCCTCGAATTCAAGTAATCCAACAGTTGTTAGTTCGGAGTTGCATGAGCGCCGGCACCGTTACATTTTAAACACCATCCATGCTAGTTTCTCTCTCTCTCTCTCTCGCTCTCTCGCTTTCTCTCTCTCTTTCGTTTCCTTCCGTCAGAAGTGGAATTTTCTGCAATTACCGGGCGAATGTTGTTCCCCACGTCTTAACCGTTTCTATGACTCCGTAAGTTCTCGTAGTTGGCTAGAGCGCACTTAATCAACGCGAACTCTTTTCCGCGATTAGAGCCACTCGCGATGAGTACATACCTTGTACATGCTGCACCCTCGTCACTTCTGCAGATGTTTTGAATTCGTTCGACTCGATGCTCTTTTCCCATCGAAATGATTTCTATATTTGCAGGAAGTATTGGGTATTGACACATTTCCTGTAACATAATTATAACGCGAGAAATTAACACGTTGACGCCGGCGACGATATTCGCGATTTTCTCTGCGAGTCGGAGCCCGAAATTTACAAAAATTAAATGATTATGTTAAGTTTATAATAATGAACTTTTATGTTTTTATTCTTTCCTTCTTTCTTTCTTTTTGGCTCTCTGGTTTTGTCTCTTCTTTCTCTCTAATTCGCTCTCTATTTCTTTCCGTCTCTATCT
>NW_027581671.1:0-3952 GCF_028453695.1 Augochlora pura
ACTTTCCATCAACGTGGCGTCGATTGAGCGATCGGGGTGTCTCGGGGTGGACCTCTTTTGAAAGTCATAGCTACATGGGACGGTGATGCGCAATACAGATCTCTCGTTAGATCCTTTAGCCTCTCCCGTCCAAGTCTTCCCCACCTCCTATAGGTGCCTGCCGGGTAACGCTAACGGGGTTCAGACGGAAACATTGGCTTTGAGCCGAATGGTTCAATTGGGTTTGCAGCCCTCTTGAATCATGCCTACGGGCAAATTATATTGCAGCGACTAAAAAAGAAACAAGCCTCGGACGTTGCCGGTCCCGAACAGTGGCGGCAACACAGGTGGATCCCACCAACCAGGATGGAATTAATCCCCTGGTGATTAAAACAAATAATGAACCATTCGATGGGCCCCTTCGAAACATTCCTGAAACATGCCCTTCGTGTAATGTCCGACTATCCGACCGAACAATAGCTAGTGCCAAACAACACCTACGCAGATGCAACGCGCCTCCCATACATGCAGATGGATACCCTTGTATCACATGCAATAAAACATTTAAAACATACGCCGGACTCCGCCAACATCAACGACTCACGCACCCAGATGAATATAATAGATTAGATTCTGATTTAATAAAAAAACGAGCTCCCACTGCAAGACCCCAATATACTGATGGTGAAATACAAGCAATAGCCAGCATAGAAGCAAATTTAAAAAACCGAGAAAATTTAAAAATAAAACAGATAATTGAAACTATATCGACTGAAACAGGCAAACCAATCGAGGGTATACGAAAATTGAGATTAAAAGACACTTACAAAATATACCTAAATAAAGAAATAGACAAGATAAAACAACAGAGAATTCGCCTACTATGCCCACTCTCACCAAAAATCCAACTAAGTCGAATTAACATAATAAGAGACATCAACATGCAGAATACGGAAAATCATACTAATAAAGAAAAAGTAACCTGTAATTTAATTGAGTCACATGAAATATATCAATTACTGAACGAAATTAAACCGCTAACCTCCAACAACATAGAATGCATTATTGATAAAATAGTAGACAATAAACCAATAAACGAAATAATGAACGATCTGGATGAATACATAAAAAATATAGTAAATAAAACAAATATTAACGAACAAACCATGCAACGTAAAACTAATATGAAAAATATGAATCAAGATAAAAGCAAAATATATAAAAATAATAAAAGCAATATCCATAGGCACAAAAAATCAAATAATAAACAATTGAGTGAAAAAGAAAACATCCCTGAACATAAATATAAACCAAAATATCAAAGAAGCGAAAATAACAGAAAATCCAAACTAAAAGGTAACCGTTCCAAAAGACGTGCGAGTGAATACATGCGACTTCAAAATATATATGATAAAAATCCTACACAAGCTGCAGAAAACATCCTTTGTGGTACTGATCTAAATGTCCATGAACACCCAGCAATGAATTGTTTCACTGATTACTATACTAACCTGTTCTCTGCAATAGATTTAGGATGGAATCCGATACCTCATACAAACAATAAAATTAAAATATCTCACCCCATAAATCCAATTGAAATACATAAAGAACTACGGAATCTTAAAGAATCCGCTGCTGGAATTGATGGCATCAAACGCGAACACCTGCGTAAAATGCCACGACACGATCTTACAGCTTTGCTAAATATAATATGGGGTATGAAAAAGTTACCCGATATTCTTAAAAAAAATAGAACATCTTTAATACCTAAATCGGGCAACCTGATGGATCCTAAACAGTGGCGCCCCATTACAATTTCCAGCAGAATTTTAAGATTATTAAATAAAATAATAACTAATCGATTAGAAAATGAAATTAAACTTGAACATAGTCAAAGAGGATTCACTAAAACAGATGGTATCATGGCCAATAGTATTACAATACAAACGATAATTAAAAATATGAGGAACAAAGCCAAGCCATTCATTATGTTAGCGATAGATTTAGCTAAAGCATTCGATTGTGTCTCTACAATTTCAATAGTTGATGCACTAAGACGCCGTGGGATTGATGAACATACGATTGAATACATACAAGACACATACCGCAATAGTATTACTAAATTAGAATGCCGTGGAGAAAGATCTGAACCAATTAACATCAACCGTGGTGTCAAACAAGGTGATCCCATGTCCGGCTTACTATTCAACATTATAATAGATGACCTTATAAAAGAACTAAACACACGTGAAGGTATTAAAATTACAAACACAAATATAACATCACTAGCATTTGCTGATGATCTACTCATAATAGCACCTTCAATAACTGTAATGAAAAGCCATATTAAAACCATAGAAAATTTCTTTGCTAAACATCGCTTCGAAGTAAATGTCCAAAAATGTGCAGCCTTTCAATACATATCAGTCCCTGGTACTAAAAGAATTGCCATTGCTACTGATTCAAAACTAAAAATTAAAAACACAAAAGTTCCAACAATATCAACAGCTACACAACTTAAATACCTTGGCCATCAGTATAAATACACAGGTGTGGTTTCCCTATCCCCAGCAAAATTACAAGATATGTTAAATAGACTAAAATCATGCGCGCTAAAACCATGGCAAAAAATAAACATTCTCCAAAGATATTTAATTCCAAGATTACATCATGGTATGCAAACTATGGATGTAACACGTAAAAAACTTGAATACATAGATTCCAATATTATAAAATTTGTTAAAAATGTTCTTCACCTACCTGTCACAACTCCGACATGCTTTATACATGCACCGATGAAGTGTGGCGGCCTAGGTATCCCATCCATGCGCCTTCACATCGCGTCGGTGTACCAGCGGCGTTTAGAAAGACTCAGCATACGCGGTGATAGAGAAATCCAGGAAATTATAAACACTGAAATAGTACAACAGCTAATAGAAAAACTAAAAAGGATAACAAAAGAACTGAATAATAACAAAAAAGAATCCGTACAGCGATACTGGTCTGAACAGCTCCATTCTTCTGCCCTCGGCGCTGGACTAAAGGCCATTACACCAGGCACATCTTCATGGATATATAATCCCCCACACTATTGGAAAGGCAGGGATTATATTGGAGCAATTAACCTTAGAATAGGCCTTTTACCAACTAAAGGTGCTCCATATATGTCCAATACCGATTGCAGAAATCCATCATGCAATGGGACCCGTGAATCATTATATCACGTGCTTCAAAGATGCCCAGTCAGCCACCATATTAGAATAAATAGACATGATCATATAAACAAAATAGTCCGGCAAGCTATAACAAAAAATGAAATTAAATGTGAAGATGTTCCTAAAATAATAACAAAAAATAATACATACATACCTGATCTTATAGCAATACATGACTCAACAGCATACATAATAGAAACCACAATAACTTATGAATCGAAACAAACCTCCCTTGAAAAATCATATATAATTAAAAAAGAGAAATACAATACACATGAATTAAAACAAAAAATAAAACAAACATATTCAATAGATAATGTAAAAATAATGCCTTTCGTCGTTGGTGCACGTGGTGGATGGCACCCGAATAATGACAACATCATATCTCTACTAAAACTATCACGCCATCTAAAAGAAATAATAGTCACTAATGCGCTACAATGGGGAGTAAGCATACACCGATCCTTCATGCGCACTGCTTGGCGCTTATCAAGACCGCGCCTCAAAAATAACTGAATTAGCTGATTAAGATTTACTATTCCCTTCCATAATTCCTTATCCTACCCCAAACCCTTTCCAATCCTTATCCAAACCCTATCCGTCTCGTTAAGCCCATTTAATGTGCAACATATATATCGAAATAAGCCTACCAGCGGGCTCCGTCAGCGCAATACACTGGAAAAATTGTATAACTTAACGATACAACTTGTCCTAGCCAAATGCCTCGTCATCTAATTAGTGACGCGCATGAATGGATT
>NW_027581672.1:0-3952 GCF_028453695.1 Augochlora pura
TCTATTACTAATTCTATAATTCTATTTCTATTACTAATTCTATAATTTGATATTTTTATAATTCTGTATTTTCTCTAACCCGAGAACGAAGTGCAAAGTTTCAATTAAATCCGTGATTCTAAGGTCGCTAGCCTCGTCAGACACGCTCCCTCCATCACTGGAATAGCCGCGCTCGCGATTACCCGCGTTCCCAATTACCCTCACCTCTGCCCCTGAACGAGTTTCTCGATAACAGCAGCGCGCCTCGGTCGCGAGTCAACAAATTATTTCGGCACGAGGAGGTTCGACACCTAAAAGTCATTTGCTTCGCCTCGCGGCGAAGTGTCGCCGTTCAGACAAAATTCCTCTACTTTCGGCAAGCCCGTGAAATTAGGTGTCTAACTCGGGCGCGCCGGGGGTACAGAACGCTCGTCGGGATAGAAGAGCGGAAGTAAAACGGCTCGCGCACCGTCTCCCGTGAAACGGTCCGCGTGGTCCCGGCTCCGTCGGTGAGGACCGCCGTAAAACCGGATGCAGCGGATTCGTCGAATTAGTAACTCCGCGAGGTACGTGCAACGATCTCGAATCTTACCGACCCCGTGTCTCGTACATCCTCCCGGAGTTACCGGGCACGGCGACGGTTCTCGCCGTGCACGGCGAAGTCGCCCGCTAACGATTAGATTGAATTAGGTTGGAAGCGAGATCCATTACGGGAACGCGGGCTTCTGGGATATACCGCCGCCGGTATCCGGGCTTCTCTTTATGCAAAAGGGAAGATCGACGGATACGCGGTGTATTTGGAAGGCGGACGACTCACTTATCTCTCTCTCGCGGCGCGGATTTACGGGTCGGGATCGTAAAAGACGACCACCCGTGCAGCGCCCGTCGACTCCTTCGCTTCGCGTTCGTTCTCTCGGCTCTGCGACGCGCGGTCCTCCGCTTTTACAACGGCGAAGAGGCTGACGAGCGTTATCGCGGGCGTTGCGACGCCGTCGCCGCGACGACCATTGTGTTACACGCGTGGCCGCGCCGTTCGCCCGATCTTATCGCCGGCACACCGCCCGGCCCCCGGGCGCGTTACAAGTGTAACACGTCTCGGTCATTCGAGGGTTTATCGCCGGCTCGTTCGCGAGGCCGTCGGCTGCTTTGAGTCCTCCTGCTCTCGTGGGAAAGTAACGGAGAAACGGGTCGACGTGGAATCGGGTCACAGTCGGGAGACGCGCGGCTACGTCGAACGCCCGGATTGCTTAGAGTTCGTTCCACGGTGCGCGGCACGTGTGGAAACGATTTTGACATTTCAGGCGTGCCTGCAACATGTGCGACACTGCTTCTTTCCTTCGCATTGCACCACCGTGATTTGTGACAGACACTGCTTTCTACGCGAGCGCGATAGAACGAAGCTTCTTGCGATTAGTACTCGACGCTAATAGCTTTAACCCTTTGCACTCGATGGGTGAGGCACCACTAAAATTATTCTGTCACCTTCTGAAATCATTTTGATAGCAACTGAATTTTAGAAAAATTGTTAAACGTGACACTGTATAATTTTTATAGCAACTGAATTTTAGAAAAATTATTAAACGTGACACTGTATAATTTGTATAGCAACTAAATTTTAGAAAAATTGTCAAATGTGACACTGTTGGTACGAATCACAAGATTTAATTTAATATATATATAAAATGCATTTTGTCGCTTAAAATGGAAATATTGTGCACCAGAAGAATCGCCTCGGATTTACAGCTAAATCAGCTTCGAGTGCAAAGGGTTAATATTCGACGCCAATGAACACTCCGAAACTGATATATTCCCAGCGTTATTCCCTCTGCAGCCTTCGAACGCCAGGCGAGCAGCATTATTTTCCAAAGCGTTGAAAATCACGTTCGCGCAACGCGGTGATCGATGGGCGGATACGAACGGATAGCGTCGAAGGTTTGAACTTGAAGCCCGATACCTCGTGCCAGTCGTTGTCGAATGATCATATTTTTACGACGGCCACGTCACGGTCAACTATCCCCGGTGTGTTACATTTGATTGACTGATTGCACCTCGCGCGGCTCATTGTAGCGGCGCGTAATTCTTTCGTAAAAAAAGGGTTAACGGATAGAGCGCTGCCTCGATGTTCTACGGCGGTGGGGAAGGGTTTGCGACCTGTCTCACAATCACCGGGACCGGCAGCGTGTTGCGGTCGGTAACGGTGCAATTGGAAAGCGGGCCCGACATGATTGCGTCTCAGTCGCGGCTGCAAAAAGTTGCGCGAGCACGAGGAACCGAACGAGGCACGTGTAGCCGGTCTAACAATGTATTAGGGTGTCCCATAAGTTCCCTCCTTCTTTTCCATCCGAGAATCGATCGACGATATTTCTTGTTCATTGTTGATTTTCAACATTTTGATATAATATTAACTTGCTATTTTGTCAAGATTATGTCGGAAGGTTACGGAACAATTTTTGGCTAGCTTTCGCTGACCAAATGTAAGGTCAATTTCGAAGCGCTGTAACTTTGCGAGAAAAAATCGTAGCCACGTTTTATTTTTTTCAATTAAAGAGAGAAGATTGAATTTTATGTCAGTGTAACTGGGATCCTCGAAAAAAATTGTAGGATGTCCGTGAATTTTGTCAAACTTGATAATTATCAATATGACGAATACAGTCTCACTCTTAAAAGATTACAGTAGCAGAAGTGCATCGAATTTAAAGTCCAGGAAGACTGTATTAAAGTGGAGACTTTGAGCTATAATTTAGAAAAAGATTCTACCATAAAACCTCTATTAACCCTTTCCTGTACTTTGACGACTCTGACTAATGAAAATGATCCCTAATAAGAATTTGTTCGATATTAATGTTACTCTCAATCTTCGACTCGAAATAAATTTCTTAAAATTAATATTCAATCGTTCAAGTAAATATAAATACACCGAAGATACCAATCTTTTCCTCCCATTAAAAATTATGACAAAAATCATTTAAAAGGTATAGGTACCGCAAAGGGGTTAAAACAAGCGAGTATGCCGCGCTCGTCTCCGGGAATGCAACCATCGGTACCACGGCCGTCCCTATTTTTCCGACGTCTGGTGAAAACAGTGTTCGCTCGTCGCGAACTCGATCGCATTTTACTTTCAAATTAATCGTTTCCTTGGCGCGCACCTTTAAAAGCGGCTACACCGCGGCAAATTCGGCCGAACGAAATCTATTTTGAAAGGACGCGGGCGGGGGGAAGGGGGAGGGGGTGTTACGAGGCGAGGCGAACCATCTCGGACAATCTATCTCCGCCAAGAGCGGTGATTTACATACAACAAGGCACCGCAATGATTGCCCTCGGAATACATTAGCCGGCGTGCTCTGGATACGAGAGAGCTAACCTGCAAACAAAGTACACATCGACGGGCCGCCACGCCGTTCACGGGCCACCACTCTCTCGATCGGCCGTCGCGGAAATTAGCCGATCAAAAACTGTTTACGACGAAGAGTCGCATATTTTTTTCCGCGTCGCTTATCGAAGCTGCCGCTGCTCCATTTCACCCCCTCCCCACGGGTTGAACGATGAACCGATGAGCGCTGGGAATTACGTCCGCCGCGAAGACAAAGTGCAAGATTTTCCTTATCTGGTTCTCGAAACTTCCCCTTGACTTTCTCCGCGAAACTGTCCTCCAACTTTTAACGATTCCGGTCAATAAATTATACCGCGTTAGCGACAAAGTCTCTTCGCGATTTCGATCGAATCAAGACGGTAGCAATGAAAACTGCTTTCAATTGGAATAAAATTTAATTTCAGTTTTGAGTTGAGTTCAATCATCGGCGAAGGAAAATGTGAGGATAAATAATGATGATTCCTTCAGGATCGGGGTTTGATTGTATTGAAATTATACCTTGTAATAGTATATGATAATAATTGAAGCCTAATAATAATTATTATTATTATCCATTACTAGTAATAATTTTTTTATAATAATTATTATTATTATCCATTACTA
>NW_027581673.1:0-9521 GCF_028453695.1 Augochlora pura
AAACCCGGCGCATATCTCGGTCGGCCCGGCGCGGAAAGCCGGCGATTACATAAATTTCTTGCGCGGCGGCCGGAACGCGCGGCGCGGCTGAAAAAACCGGGGCTCCATAGATCGACGACATAAATTCATATTTCTCAGCGTTTGTGCACGATAATGCGCGCCTATAAGGTACGTGCCCGCCAACAATCCGTGATTTGCGGTTAACCGAACCAGCGAGGCGGGTTGTTTCTGCCGGTTAAGGCGGAATCGACAAATCGACCCGCGGGATCTGGCCCGGGATCGCATCCACGCGCGCGGCCAGACTTATGGCACCGGGCCCGGCCCGCGTTCGTACGCGTAACGGGTTCTCATCGACGAGCTAATTCCCGATAATCGTCGTAAAGTGGGCGGTCGGGCGGCTCTAATGGCTGGTAGCTACACCGACCGGCAAATTCATGCGCGATGCACCCGTTTGATCAGCGCGGGCAGCTTTATTTAGCAAAATTAAATCGAACACGCCGCCGCACGCCGATTTAGAATTAACGGAATCCTCCCGCGTGTCCTCTAAATCCACGCAGCCGGTATCCATCCGCAACTGAACCGCAGATCATTATGCAAAATAAAAATTGTCTACATCTGCTGAAAAAAATTAGGAGTAGCTGAAAAGTCGCAGTATATGCTTAATAATTATAATACATTGATAATGACATATTGGCATAGTGTTTTTAATCTTTCAACCGATCATCCTTCCATATACTCATTTCTGTCATAAGTGCGTTAAATCGGCAATTTAATAATAACGTTCCCCGGTGCTTTACTTTTTTCTACAAGGGGGCGTTCACTTCTTCGATTTGCTCGGAATTGTTCTACGCTAATTATCCTATCGTAATTTTTATTATTCAGCGTACGGGTTCTATTAATTTGTGCACGCATAAATGAGTAATTATATCGTGCGAGGGGATATAGCATACATAATTTGATCGTCGATGAAAAAGGACAACGAATTAATAAATGGATCGTAACGATCGATCTTGAAATGTACTCGGCGAATTAATAAATCGACCGTAACGTTTGATCTGTGAATGCGGCTAACGAATTGATAAATTGATCGTAACGTTTGATCGTTAAACGCGGTTAATGATACGCCAAAAAGTCGATGCTCAGGTAATGTCTGCGCGTTTGATTTTCAAGCAATGTTACGCACCACTAGGCTATGATTCCGCAGGGCATGTCTGATCTCTCGATGATTTTAATGAATCCGAGAATAATGCAACGGTGCTCTGAAGCTCTGTAAATGATTTCACCGCTTCGTATATAGTTTAGTCAGTACACTCGATCTTGTCACGAGTGCATAAAATCCGCGTCGAGCATTTAAAACGTCACGTCGTTAAAAATCGGCGAACCCGCCTCGGTGTCCCTATAATTTCGAAATCCATTAGGAAAGGAGCAGCAGGAGGACGAAATTGATTTCGCCGATCAGGAAACGAGACCTCGACGCAGAATTTTCAGTCGGCCGGGGCGGATAATCGACAGAGAGAGAGAGAGAGAGACCGTTCGATTTCATGGGCTCCCGTCAAATGTCAGCGAATGATGAGGTCTCGGCGAGCGGGCAGGCGTCAGCGCAAGAACACGCCGAAGCGTTCGGGGTCGTGGCCCGTTCGATTAGGGCGCCGGTTATAGATCCAGGAACGGTAGCCCTCGGCCGAGCATTAATCCGGGAGATAGTAATTCGACGTCCGCGACGGCCGATGCGTCATCATGAGCTATTAGCTTGTAATGATGTAACTACCGGTGTACCGCGACCCGAGCTAAACGCTTCGAAATAGCGGCACCGGCGCGGCGCGCACCGCATCGCTCGCTTGGCCGACAGTCGATCCGCGAGCATATAAATACACGTTCGCGATCCTCCGATCGATGACCTTGAACGGTCGAACCTGATTCATCGGACCGTACTCCCCCCCGATCCACCTCGAGCCGAACGATACCCGCGCGCGATTTATTATTACGTGCCGGCGACGGATAAACTGCCATTGTTTGACAATTTTACGGCTTCATCCCACGGTTGATTGTTTCGTTCGCGGCGCTAATTTACTTCGCGCGACCGCGGAGATTAGATTCAATTTAATAGGTTTCCCCACGGACGGCGGGTTTAATGGTTCTCACCCATCGGTTTATAGGGTAAAGACGCGAATCGCTTATTGTTCTCCTTTTTCTCCATATCGAGGAAATATCCATTTTGTTAGGAAATGAAGTACCTTACCAGAAAGCCAAATTATTTACTCGATATAATTGGACAAACATTTCATTGTAATTTGTTATTTAATTTCGTCTCAGTACCAACGATTGTAAGGGATATACTCGAACGGATCATCGTTGGTTAAATAGAAATAAGTGCATATCGTCGCGATAATCTCGCAAGTCGTTTATACAAATTATCATTTAATAATAATTTACTCAATTATTATTTATCTGTATTTTAAGCATTTCTATCTTATACGTGTTTAATTCTTAAGACTGAGTGATATAATCGAATCTACAATAAATAATAAATATATAAATATAATACGTCTATTTCGATCAATATAAAGTTAATTACGTTTGAGAATAAACCGAGTAATTGACTATCCCGCAATAGCTCGTTCGACTATGCGAGGGGCAATTAATTTAAATGCGGACTCGGTTCCCTGGGAATCGCGTTTCTCGTTAATTTCACTTTATCGTTTCTTGTCCCGGCGCACGAAGAAACCCGTGTTTCTTGAACAGTGCACTTTAGGATTGACAATGATCTTTCTATTGCTTTACTACCCTTGGATGAATGGAATTATTAACAAGAGACAAAAACGAATAAAATCGACGGTCTGGGTACGTTTGTTACCGTCATTACACCACTCGAGGCGCGTACTCGGTGTCGTTCATATCGTGATCGTAAAGCTGCTGCCAACTCGGCGTCTCTGTTACGCTGCTGCAAATTGCGGATGTAAAATCGCACCATCCGTAGAATACCTCGCACCATCCCGGCTCTATCTTCCTTGTTCTTCGTCTCGTTTTCCGGCATTTAATCTTTCCCAAAAGGAGAACCGGAGAATTGTTGTACAATACACGAGGATCGAGCAGCTTCTGCAAAACGATGCTTTTGATCCAGGAATACGCGAACTTCTGAAAGACAATGCCCAAATGTGGTGCTTATGGAGTGAGAATTTATTTATAATAATTATACTGCAGATTCTATGCATTTATGATAAAAATGGATTAACCTTTACTCCAGGGGACCAGAGTTTGCCGACTTTTTATAGCATAATATCGAAAAGTTACTGGTATTCGAAGTTGACGCATTGCGAATGGCGCGTAAATTTTCAAAGAATTGAATCCCCATAACGTTCTCTTGTTTAAAACATCGAGTGAACAAAATCGACAGGTTATTTTAGGTGAACAGTTGCATTTCCGATGAATCGATTATGACTGTTTCCGCGAGCGTAAATCACGCCTGCCGCGTTCGTCGCGACGCCCCGCCGCTTCCTCGTCGCGTTCGCCGGCTTAATTGCGGTTAGATGCAAATTCAGCGTGCGGCGCGAGCCGCGCCGGTTCGCGCAAACGCGAGCAGAACAAGCAAAACGACCGGCTCTTTGGCGAATGTCGCGCGCGGAGCCGAGCCTTTGCGCTCGCGCGATTATCGCGGTTCGTGCGTGCCGGCGCTGCGTAATGAAGACACCGGGCGCCTCGGTCTAGGCCGACGCGTATTAATTAGACGGAAGAGCCGGCTTATGTAACGATACTTTTACGCGTTTTCGAGCAACCTCGCGGGACCGTGTAATGGGACCGGCGACGGAGAGGATGCCGTTTGAACGGTGATTCATCACCGTGAACGTTACGCAGACCGGAGATATTGACAGCGGATCGTCGAACGTAATGCCGAGATAGAAATCGCTGGCGATAAATCGAACCTGTCGCCGCGATCGCCGCGGACATTATCGACGATTTAGCGAATCGTTAATACGATCATCGTGGACGGGCATAATATTTGGCGGAAGTAATCGGATCGACGTTAGCGATTCCTAACGAGTCGTTATAAAATACATTTGCCATGGGAATACGTGTTTCGGACGCCGTTCTATGTTCGCCGCCGATGGAAGGGTAGTCGATGGTAGTGCATCGATGGTAGTGTATCGATGACCGGAAAAATTAACGACAGGAAATCCAGCGATTTCGATCGTTAATCGCGCTTTTTGCGAGACTCGCGCATCTTTTAAGTGAACCAGAAATCTTCTACGACGACTTAAAGACGCAACGGTACTCCTGAATTATTTCCTTAACCGTGACATATTTTTGGGACCCGATATTGACCGACCCAATTTCTTCTCCTTACTTCTAGGGTTATGAAATATTCAAAATTCGACTCCTAAAGTAGTCTAGGTGATTATTATAGAATGGCTACTTGACTCCATACTCCAACTTATATAAAAGTTGAAACTTTTACTTGTTTTCAGACATAATTAATTTATATTTATAGAATGAAATATTTTGAGTTTTCGTATTCCGTTGTATTCATTTAATAATATAATTTTATATTCATCGAATAAGACACATTGAATTTGTAATTAATATATAAAGAAAACAGTTGAATAAAATAAAGTAATATGCCTTATTCGATAAATATAAAGTCAAATTATTAAAAAATAAATAATACAAAGGAATACAAAAATTGAATATGTCTCATTCGATGGATAGAACGTCAGAATATTAAGAAATAAATAAAAGAAAAAATCATCTGATTCGATAAAAGGAAAGTCAATTATGCGTGAAACTATACCAAACCCACAGTAATTGGTCACCACACGGTAACCAGTCCATCAATCCAATCACCGGCGGCCAGGAAAAACGCACTCGTCGTTCTTTCGACTGCAGTTCGCTGGAGGGTGGTGGCCAGAATGAGTCGAAGCTCGAGGGTCGACATGCACGGCTGCGCCGGTGAGCACCGTCTGCATAAGCTCGCAAAACCACGGCAAGGGTGAGAAGAGGATCGTCGTTTCTTGGGTCTCGGGCGACGCGCGACAAAATTCTCGGTCGAACGACCGCGCCGGCGTCGGTCTCGGGTCGGTCGGTTCTCACAGCAGCGCAATTCCCTCGAGGCACGGA
The DNA here is from genome assembly GCF_028453695.1 of Augochlora pura. Classification (NCBI taxonomy): domain Eukaryota; kingdom Metazoa; phylum Arthropoda; class Insecta; order Hymenoptera; family Halictidae; genus Augochlora; species Augochlora pura. The sequence goes on from NW_027581673.1 coordinate 5,113, forward strand.
GGAACAATGGTCCTCGCCGATGGATTGAGCGACTTTAACCTTGCAATCAGACAAAACCGTGAAGCGCGGACACCTGAAACCTGGAACCGATCGGGAACGGTAAAAGAGCCATTAACGGCGGGAAGGATCACGGGGCTCTCCGGCTTCTCCCATTCGACGGCAAGAAATTAGCTTTATCGACCTCGAACGATCGCGGCACTTTTCGTTTCATTGGCTCTATAGTTTCCTTCGACGCCGCCCGATATATAAATGAGCGTCTTCGGTGATTCATTCGCAGCAACAATATGTGGATAAAACACGGCTTGCTTTATTAAGGAACAAGGTAGATGAAAGTTTAAAGCGTTACAATAAAAATGATTTATGATCGGGTAATTCATTTTGCGCGGATCTTCGATACTTCTTGCACCGTGAGTTGCTTTACATTTTATGTTTCGATGTGGCGGTTTTGCTCGAGACCGAATTTCAATCGTCTAAAATTCTAAAAGATATATTATATGGTATTTTTGTTAAGGTATTTTTACAATATTATTTATTTACGGAAGAATCACATTAGCAGAGTCTAAAGTATAAGTCATATTAAATCGAAATGTATAGCGATAATAATAATAATAGTAATATTTATTGATATATTAATCAAAAATTATATTAAAAATTCGCCTTAACAGAAGTATTTGCAAAGAAATTTTTACAATATTGAGGCATCTGTAATATCTTGATCGCGTTACGAAGAGGAAGTCGCAACGTTTCACTTATATGCTCCAAGGTGGTAAAGACGTTTCTATCATACTCACATGGGTTTGTAATAAATTTTACAATTTTAGTACATATTTCCACGTTTGTATGTCCCATTTCTTGTTCACTCACTAGTGAGAGGCTGAATTATATTCAGGGAACACGTAACCATTCCCCGGGACTTGAAATTTGAGCCCTGCCTGAATCCGTCTGAAGGCGAGTTCTCACAGTTTCGCTCGGACGATGGTGCTCCCTAATCGGCGGCAAAGGCATTCGAGAGGATAAACGGTGACTCCTAGAATCTTTGGAACTTACGAGGATGATCCTCTTATGAAAAGATCGTTTACCACGCAGGAGTAAACTGGCCCACGAGCACTGTTCATCAGGCTTACTGTTCAAGCCTTCATTAAGACGCCCGTTCACCCTTCCTTTCTCTCTCTCTCTCTCTCCCTCTCTCTCTCTCCCTCTCTCTCTCTCTGTCTCTCTGCCTCTTTGTCTTGCTAATTATCGGCGTTCTCCCTGGCCAAGTGTTTTTACCGTGGGATCCACAGTTCTGCGTAAAAGGAGTTCTCACTGGTTTTTGACGATGACCGTGCATTTTCCTCTGCAACCCCGAAGCTTAACACGATTTTCTGAGAATGTTGCGAAGCTGCGTCATTCTTGGGACCTTTCCGAGGATTTGCTACTCGATTGTGGGATAGAAGTTGTCTGGAGACCTAAGATCGCGTTCTTATTGCTCGTAAAGAAGGAGGACGGCTTCTGGTAGCCTTGGATCTGTTCCAAAATTGCTGCACTGCTACCATATTTTTAATCTTGTTAGCGCGTTCACGGTTTTCTCGCGACGAACTCTGTCCGTCGTGCTCTGATCCTTGCGGGAGGACTTGCACCTCAATTGGTAGCTGCTGGAAGACATTGTAGAGCATCTGCGAGTACGTTGGTCCAGTCGTTTAATTCAACTCTGGCCTTAAAGCTGACTTGTTTATTATTCGCATAATATTTCGAATAAATTTTTTAATAAAATTTCGATTAAATTTTTGACTATTTCTCTCAAATAAATTATCGAACAAATTTTCGGCTAATTTCTTCGACTAAATTTTCGAATAAACTCTCGACTGATTAATAAATTTTTATTCACATTAAATCATTATTCGTGATACACGAGAAACCCCCAAGGATAAGTCAAGTATTTATTCGAATCACGTTCACTCAAATGCGCTTCGAGCTTCGAAAGGGACGTTGCCGTATACAAATACCCCTTTATCGTATCATCGGCTCGCATTTACGGAATCATTTGCCTCGAATGCATCCTCGTAACTCGAAGGATGCGATTGCACGGTGGAGCCACGGCCATTCGAACGTCCGATAACTTAATTCGCTATTATTCAATCACGTTTCACATATGCAAGGCGTTCGACGTGGCAATTTGCCGAGATCGACCGCGTATTCCGTGGGCAACATTGTCGTCCGATCTGACTTTCAAATGCATAACTGTACGCTGGAAGTTTGTGGGCTCGCAGACGGAACCGCCAGGGGCCGCCGCGGCGATAATCGGCGCCCGATCGAACGGCGACGCCCTGGCCAACGCAATTACCGTTCCCGCGGGAATCCGCGCGCGGATTCACAACGCTATCGCGGCTTTTCCGTCGTGTCCCGAGGCGGTTGGAAGCGTTCCACCGCACCCGCTACCTGGCGCGGAGATAACGGAATCAAAAGACGATCCACCTTCGGGCCGGACGCGTTTTTGTTGCCCCCTACGCCCCGTCGCCCGCGCCCCCATAGAATCGGTTCGCTGCGAGAGCTTGCAATTTCCAAGCGTACAGCAATTACGCGAGTCGATTGCAAGCGACGGCGGCTGACGGATCGATGTCTCAGCCCTTAGATTATTCTCCGAAGTAATTACTGGACCACTGATCTTTATGCGACGTAATAATTGTCTCCGTTGATTGGAAGATGCTGGAAATAGTGAGACATTCATTTCTATCTTTGGTAATTTCACTAATTTAACATTAGTGTTATTATTATTACTATTTATTACTATTTATTATTATTTATTACTATTTATTATCTTTTACTATTTATTACTATTATTATTACTATTTAATATTTATTTATTAAGCGCAAAATACTCTTTAGATTGCATATATGCAGTGAAGAATTACCATTTTTCAAATACATTGCCTATATATCTGATAATTCTGTTAAGACAACGGTGATGACTATACTGTGGATTTCTGTGCGAAATAAAAATTGTCATATAACCTAACTGCAAGATACAGGAGCTATATAAACATTTATCTCGTTTCTTAAGAACTTAAGTCACGGTTTACGTTATCACTGTTTTGCATTTGATCTAATCAGTTTCGTCACAAATGCATAAAATCCATAGTATGGTGATGAAAATAAAGGTTTACGCCATTAATACTTTTTATTATAATATATTAAATTATTTAATATTAATAAATAATCTGCAATGAGCACTATATTGTTAATATATTTATCAGTACCGCTATGGATGTTGAATTCATATTTTCACACGCACGGCACAGTATTATTCTTGTAGCCTATGAAATGAATTTATTAGGACCATTTTTCGACTCAATGTTTCTTATAAATTTTTACCACGAGTGGATCTGCATCGGTGAATTCCGGTGCGCGCAGCAGAAAGTGCACGGCATCGACTTCCAATACGGCGGTTAAATAGTCGCAGAAAGACAGCGATTTCCGTTTTTTGTCTAACATCGAGTCCGAACAGCCGCCAATAAACACACGCCCGCCATAATCACTATTATCCAAGCGGGGTAATGGACGCTCGCGGCTCGCGTAATTTCTGTTATTCGCATAAACGCGCGCGCATCAACTCCACCCGACGCGGCAGAAATTGACTTTCCTTCTCGCTTGTGTCAAACCCGGCCCCTGGCTCCTTTTTATCGCGTGGCCACGGAAAATCGTCGACAAAAAGCGACGTACGCGAAATAAAATTCCAACCAGTTTCTACAGGACATCCCTCGGGCGTGGCTTCGGGGACTGTTCCAAGCATTCCATCGGCTCCGCCATCCAGGCAACCGTCATCTCTCATCGGGTAACCAAATTTATCTTGATGCACGTGCTTCCTGTGCACGGGTTTTTCGAGAGAAAATGGCCGGACGCGCGCCATTAGTCTTTGGAATTGTCCACCTCCTGTAATTACTCTATACCGATGACATTCGGCCGCTGACAGGCGATGGGCCGTCGTTACGACTGTCGACGCGAGTTACGGGATCCGACAAAATATTCAGTTTCAGTACGTCGTAACCGTCAATTATTTGTAATATTTAGATGGTAGCCGGATTCAGTGCATTATAAGCGTCCACCAATTTTAGTGAATTTGCGTTCGTGTGGTAGTTCCAAGTAAAGAGTATAAATTTTAGGATATAGATGGGATAAATTACATAGCTTGGTATTTCATATTTTATATAGCTTAACGAAAATATAATTATGGCATTTCGGAAAAGGAAAGTAAACTTTACCATATGGCTACTGTGATTTAAAATAATCAAGTCTATTTTTGTAATTATCACAAACTCATCATCTTCACTGAGTGAAATATTTGGAAAAATTTCTATTTCATTTTTTATTGTTGGTATACATTTTTTCTCAACATTTCCTTTTACTATGTTTTACACAGATTTGCTGATATT
>NW_027581674.1:0-3951 GCF_028453695.1 Augochlora pura
AACCCAGCTGGCAAGAGATTCACACGACGGGCCTCGCGAGCCTAACAGCCCGTAGATTGCCCTGATTTTCACGGTCTCTCGGCCGAGAGACCGCTTCATCGCCGCTTGAATCCGTCACACGTCCCACTCCCCGCGCGCCGCCCTTCCGAGGCAACTTGTCATTTCGACGTTAACCACCATTACTGGCAATTCTGTTGGGTACCTCGCTCGAACGAACGAAAGAAGAAGAAGAATCATCGTCGCGCAGGCGGTAGCGAACGGTCACACGAGTCTCGCAAATCGTTTCCGATCGCGATTACGGTCCGCGCCGCGGCGGCGGCGGATGAGTCGCGCGATCGCGTTCACCGTCCGTGGGGCGCGGATCAGGCGAACGGCAGTCGATCATTGTGAAACGAGCGTCGTAGAAACGTGGATCGAACAGTCGAATGTAAGTCGATTAGTAATCGAATGAATGTAAGTCGATTAGCAATCTGTGTAATCTGTGTAATCCGCGGCGGTCGAGCACCCGTCGATCGCGAGCGATCTATGTGTAAGGGAGCGGTGATGCATGGGGTAGATCCAGGAAGCGTTCGAACACGAACGATCGATTTTTTTTAGATGATTGTTGATCCGGTGAACGGTTATTATATTTTGTTGGAAAATTATATTTGGGGTAATAGCGGATAGGTGAGATTTAAATTATTGGATTAAGTATGTTTAGGAGCGTAGATGCGTTAATTGTTATTTATTAAAACTAGTTAGGGAGAAAGGCGACTTGTAGTCGATTCATATGTCCTGTTGTGTAAAAATCGACTAGGTTAATCAATTAATATGGTTCATAAAAATTGACTAGGTTATCGCTAGAATCTCTATGTCGAGTTAGGCTCGCGAAAGTATTGCAAAAAATTAACTCCAATGAAAAGAAAATTAAAAAGAAATAAAAAATCTCGGACATTTCACATCTTCGATTTTTCCGTAAAATCGAAGACGTGTTTTTAATCGAAGCTCGTCCATGTTATTAAATTCATGCGCGCATCAAGATATCGGGGGGTACATTAAAACGCGCTTAACTTTTAAATAGCTTCCTGAAAGGAGTACAGGGTGGAGAAAAATCGCATTTAGAAAACTCGTCGATGCGCGGCGCGTCGCGTCCCGGCGGTGATCGGGACAAGTGGCCCGGGACTAATCACTGTAATCGGGGCCCCGGAGAAGACGATCGATCTGCCGTTAGGCGGCGGCCGGTCCCCGGGACGTCGAAGAACCCGAGTTTACGTTTCTCCCGCGGGATGCTTGCTGGCCGCGATGCCGGCTCTCATTAATGCATAATCAGGATGCGCCGGTAAGCGCCTAAAGTGAACGCGACTCCGCGATCCTCGTGTACTCCTTTGCCTCAGATTCCACGATTTTAATGAGACGTTCGAACGGAGTTTACTGTAACTGCGTAATCATGCGGCTCTCCGAGAGCACGTTGTAAATACAGAGAGCCGGATTGAAGGTACGGGAGAATCGGTCCGGTGGACGTGGTGTCCGATTGCGATTTAATGCGTCCAACGGACCGCGGCGTGTGTGGCTGACTGTGAAATTGTCGGCGTTCGATCTCTTCGCGTACTTCGATGTGATTGATAGGAATTTATTGGTCTCGGTTGCATTGGACTCGGTTGCGTTCAACTAGGTTGCATTGAAATGGGTTTCGCTGAACTTCGTTGCTTTGAACTGGGTTGCATAGAACTTGAATACATTGCGCTAGGTTGCATCGCGCCAACTTGTAACTAGGTTGCAATTGCAACCGAACTAGGTTGCATTGCTACAGGTTACATTGAATTAGGTTGCATGGAATTAAGTTTCATAAAGTTAGGTTGCATTGAACTTGGGTACATCGAACTAGGTTTCATCGAATTAGGTTGCATCGACCTTGGATACATTTCACTAGGTTGCATGGCACCAGGTTGTATTGGACTAGGTTGCATCGCTGCAATTTACATCGAACTAGGTTGCATCGAATCAAGTTTCATTGAATTAGGTTGCATCGAACAAAGTTGCATCGAACTAGGTTTCGTCGAATTTGGTTGCATCGAACTAGATTTCGTCGAACTTGGTTACGTCTAACTAGGTTGCATCGAACTTGGATATATCGCGTCAGGTTCTATCAAACTAGGTTCCATCGAACTTGGATATATCGCGTTAGGTTCTATCAAACTAGGTTGCATCGAACTAGGATTAATCGAACTAGGTTGAAGTGCACCAGGTTATATCGAACTAGGTTGCATCGCAACAGGTTACATCGAACTAGGTTGCCTCGAACTAGGTTTCATCGAATTAAATTTCTTCAAATTAGGTTGCATCGAACTTGGATACATCGCACAAGGTTGCATCAAACTAAATTGCATCACACTAGGTTGCATCGCTCCAGGTTACATCGAACTAGGTATCATGGAATTTAGGTTCAATCGAACTTGGTTGCATCGAACTAAGTTGCATCAAATTAAGTTGCATTGAAGTAAATTGCAGCACTGTAAACTGCGTTGAAATAAATTGTATCTATCTAAGTTGCATAAAATTTGGTTGCATACATAAGACGTCACAAAACAGACGTCTTAAAGACAGCTTAAAATCGTCTCGAGTTGGACATTGTTTTAACGCCTGATTAAGCTCATCAAAAGACGTCCATTTTATGGCGTAAGAAGTTCGAATTTAAAATGGACGTACTTACTGGATTACATATTCGAGACCTGTAAAATTAAAAAAAAATGAAGACTACTAAAATGATCAAATTGCAAATACCACGATCTTTCGAACATCATTACGGATGCACAAAACGAGAACAATTGATTTTTATATAAACTAACGTAATAAACATCAGCGACCAATCTTCGTGACAGTTTTACTGTGGCTGCAATCACATATCGAAGACAATCATAAAGAAATAATATTCAATATACACCATAATAATTAACTAATACCACTTGATAAATATAATAATATTTTACACAACGTTAAAAATTAATCCAACAACGACAGTGTTACAAAGCAGAAGATCTATAGATCCTATTATTTCCTCCTTTCGTACGCGCTATGAAACTCTTGAAAACGTACATACACACCATCCATACTAAAAGGGTTAAACAACTAAACCACGATAAAGATCATTTCCATTTCGCTCAAAGATCCACACATTCTCCGCATAATTTTGTCCACTATGCGGAGATCTCGGCTGTTGTCAGTCTTGCTGGGAGCAACGCGAGAGACGTCGCAGAACGGAGAGAGAGAGGGAGAGAGAGAGAGAGAGCGGTATCAAGCGGAGGACGCGCGGCTCGCCCGGTGACAGTGTCACCGTAATAATTCTCGATCAAACAATACCCGAGCGGACGTTAATTACAAGCTGTCCGGGCAGCCGGCTGCCGTAATTCCTGAGCAAATATCCCAGGCAGCCGGGGACTCGCGCGACGATCCCCCGCGATAAACAGCCTCTCTCTCTCTCTCTCTCACTCTCTCTCTGGCGGGGATACGTCCTCCTCCCCACCGGATCCTGGACCAGTCCTCAATCGAAAAACTTAAGTTCCTCGAACGGTGAAGCCTCTGGCCGTCTGTTGACCCGTGGATAGCCGCCGGTTACGTAACGGTGAATCCGTTCGACGATGTGACCACTGGCAGTGCCATACGCTCGCTCGCTCGGGCACGGTCTCGAGCCGAGCCGCGGAGGCCGTTTTACAAGTCGCCAGCCAATGGTCTGCCAGCGTGCACCATGAGCCACGCCGCGCGGTGTGCTACTGTGCCCTCTGCACTCGATCTCTTTGTCCCTTTCTGCTTGCATCCTATGAATACTGAAATCCCTGGCCGCGGCTCCTTCTTCTTCTTCTTCCTCTTCTTCTTTCGCTTCTTCTTCGTCTCCTAGCCCGGCTCATTTGCGCGGATTCGCGGGAATCGGCGCCGCGATCGTTCGCCGATTATTGCGCCGCAGTGGTCCGGTTTCAA
>NW_027581675.1:0-3950 GCF_028453695.1 Augochlora pura
CCGATGCGTCGCACACTGGCCCCAATTAAGTGTCAACGGGACACGGGCGATGAAAAAGTTTCCAGACAAATAAAGGAGCAAGCGGCGAGCACACGGCGGCGGTCCACGACGGCGTTAATTAATTTAAATCGCGAACATAGGGGCCGCGTCGTTGCGCGGACGTGTGTCCCCCCGCGTCTCTCCACGCGGGCTTGACACACACGCCCGGGCGTCGGCGGCGTCGGGATTTTCGTTCCCCCGTCGGCAAAAATGTGCAGCGGAAAAATATATCGAAACGCTGACTCGTAACAATGTTCCGCCGTACGTTTCCGCTCGGAGGATAACGCCGTGCCATTCCCGTTCACCGTTATATCCGCGACGCGCCGCGTTACATTATGCATGATCGTGGAACGATCCGGCCCCCCCCGCTCGCGTTATTCTCTTTTCGCGGACAATATATAATAATATCTTGCGCGGCCGTGTTTTCCTCGCCGGATTTCTGCGCCCGCGATCGCTAATCGACCGAAATTCGACCGTAAACCATCGTCTTCGGTAAAACGATCGCGCTGCGAACCCTGCGAATTTACAAGGCCGATCGCGGCGATTTTTAACACGTTCCGCAAGATGTTCCGTTTCGAAAATCGTGGGTTTTGACTTGCAAATTGTGCTTTGGTATTCTTCTTGGGAATTTATTGGCATTATTTAGTCGTTCACGGTCGATGTTATTTTAGTCGTAAATTTATAGTTGTAGTATTTCTGTTTTATGTGATTTGGTGCAGTTTGCGCGTATGAAGTCGAGTTTTGTGATTTATAGAGTAGTTGTTTAGTCTTCCACGATCTTAATATGATTTATAATACAATCATAACGTGTATATATATATTTATATATTATATTTATATTATTTACCTAATATATACGTACTATGAATATATGTATTTATAATATAAATATTGCATATACGTACATATTATGAATGTAAGTATTTATAATAAAAATACGAAACATGCGCTATATACCATGAATGTATTTGTAATATAAATATTATATCTTTGCCCACATTATAAAAGTACGCATTGATATTATAAATACAATATAAATACAATTCTACACATATAATCAACGTAAACATTTACAATACACATATTTATATCCAAAGCACAATATAAAATATAAGCATAATAATATAAAGTCACAAAAAAACGATATAAGTGAAATCTCCGAGGGGGTTGAGCGACGATCTGGCACCGAGGACCATCGGCGCAAAGGTCGGGGAGCATCGATTGAGTTTTATCGCGTTCGAAAAGGTCGGAAACGCGCGTTCGATGGTCGAATCGCAGCTGCTCGGATTTTTGCAGACGGTGTTTTGCGAAGCGTGCAGCTTGGCTCTCGGGCAGCTTCTGAGTAAAGAAAATTACCGTTTTACACGCATTCCATTCGGCGCGGCGCGAGCGTTCCCGCGCCGGTCCCCTGTCTTGGCGACAATGCGATCCCCTTTTCCCACAGTGGACACACCGCTGCGAAACACATTCCACCCACGATTCTAGCTCGCGTTTCTCCACGCACGTGCGTTATCTGCACGATCCTCGCCGGAACGTTTAAATAACCGAGACGGTCGTTCGTCGAGCAGAGTCGATTCTGAGTCGATTTTTCGAAGTAATTTATATAATATAATAGCTTCTGGAATTGACATTTTGATTACTAGTATGAACAATTTTATGTGGTTGGAGCGATTTTTATTTGATTCGACGTGTTTTCTTGCATTTTGCAATTTCTAATTGCACCTAATACAATTGCGAATCTGTCGCAATTTTGTTATAATTATTTTTATAAGTGTGACGTGATATTCAAATTTAATGATTGCACCGAAGCTATTTTTATCAGAAATTTAGAATAATTTTGTTGACTTATAGTATTTTCATTTTATATGACGAAGTACATTTTATGCTTCCAAAGTTGAGTCTTGGACATGTACAAAAGCTGTGCTTTTAACAATTTTAAAAATTATATTATAATTATATTTACAACTATTTCAGCCACTATACTTTCGTTTACCATGATCAAATTCAGTTTTATCAAATTTTCTTCACCAAATTTCGAATTGCGTATTCAGATGGACAATTATGCATCACATAGTCTACGAGGAGTATTTTTTACTGAACACTGATATTTAAAATAAATTCGAATAGCCTAACACGCTCTAAAGTCGTACAAAATTCTGTCATTAAAATTGTCTATCATTATCGATTGGAATAAAAATAAATTAACAGGAATCGACGGATATTCTCCTTCGACATCCTAAATTGACTTTTCCATAACCCCTCGTAGATCGTTCGCGATATCTCGCGACGCGATGCTCGAGGAAAGGGTTGGTCCGCGCGGGGCCGGTCGGGGCCAGTCGAATTTTCCCGGCCGCGTAATTCGCGGCGGCCCCCGGCGGCTGGTAAACAAGCGGTCTGCCGGTGATCGTAGGAAGAATATAAGCACTCCCGACGAGAGTCTTTTGTCTCGGCCGGTCTTTGTTCCCGTCGACGGATGTCTCGACGGGTCAATGAATCGGTCTCGACGATTCACCAGTGGAAATGCGTTTCGTTTGGTGCGCCATGCCGATGCACCAGACTGCATTGTCCGCATGTTTGCGACTTCCATCGTGTCCTGTCCCCGCGCGCGCGCGCGCGCGTGTGCGTGTGAGAGAGAGCAACGCGTCCGCGTGTCTCTCTGCGCGCGACGAGATCGCCATCGCGTCGCGCCGCGTCGACGACGTTTCAACAGCCGCACGCTTCTTCTGCCGCGCAGCCTCGATTTCAGCCGTGTGGGTGACGGGTACGCGGAATTCGTCGCCCTCTCGGGACGGCCATTGACGTAATCGTGGCCCAGATAAGACGGGTCTTACGCAAAAGTACTGCTTTCGAACGCCCGTCGTCGCACTCTTGCACAACCCTCGGCGCCCAGGATCGGGATCTCGATGCTACCCTACGACCGGCCCGATTGCGATCACTGTTCGGATAGGTCAAGGTTTCGCTGGAAGGGATGGTACGTCGTTTATCTCCGGGGACGCGCTTTACATTATTCTACGATTTATTCGCGATTTTATGTTTTAGCGATCGGCTATTCGGCCGCAAACATTTCTATTATTATAGCTAATAAAATTATGTTAGGACAAGTAAATGCACCAATATTATTATATTTCTATAACATCGGTATTAAACGATATTTATTTTATCTTATTTTTATTTTATCTATTTTATCTTATTTCTATTTTATTTATTTTATCTTATTTTTATTTCATTTATTTCATCTTATTTTTATTTTATTCATTTTATCAGCCCTTTACACTCGAAGCCATTTTAACTGTAAAGCTACACTCATTTTTCTGGCTCATAGCATTTCCATTGTATGTGACAGCGTGCATTTTGTGCTTATGAAATTAATTCTTGTGACTGGTGCAACAGTTTCAATTTTAACAATTTTTTAAATCTGAATTTTTTCGGTTGAGAAATTATTTTGATATGCTGTTTATTTTGGAAGTGGCCAGAAACTATTTAATATTTAATTTTTGTCCCTAAGGGCTATCGCGTTTGTTGAAATTAAATTATATAGAACGTAGAAATGGCTGAAACGTTGAAACAGCTGGCTCAATATTTTTAGAGAACTGATTTAGACTATTTTATAAATAACCAGGTCGATTCAATGAAACAATTTAATAAAATAATGAAACTTAAATTATTATTAATATTTATATTTTTACTTAAATTATTAATTAATATTATTAATATTATTTTCACTACATTTTATAGTATCCCGAAAACAATAAAATAAAGTAAATATAAATAAGTATAATAAAATTATAATTGCAATAAAACATCCACATAAATAATTCCATGCACCACTGCGCTGTGTTACAAAAACCATACTTCAATATGCAAAATAGTAGCGATTATCTCGAATACAAAGGATGACCTTGATATCGAAA
>NW_027581676.1:0-3949 GCF_028453695.1 Augochlora pura
CGTAGACTAATAGTAACTAGCATATAAAAGGAAAATAAATATTTGTTAGAGATACAGAAATCATTTATTCAATTTAACTCGCTTTATTTAAATGATACGATTAAACTTATAAGAAAGGGGAGAATCCCACATACATAGATTAAGATTAATATAATTTCGTAATTTAAATATGAATTCCATAACTTACAGTCATTTACCCTTCGAACAGCGGAACTTCCGATATAATATCACTAGGTATACTTACGATCATTTATCTCTTTTTTTATAAAGATTTCAACATATTTTTTATGGCATTCCTTTTAGATATATTAGTTCTTCTATAGGCTTTGTTGAAACATGTGAAAATAAAAATTAATTGACATAATCTTGACATTCAAGTATCAATTTTTCCATTTTGGTTCCGCATAGACCCTGTGTCCGCCGACCGAATGTTAGATACATTTCTAGATAAAAGAATATAATAAACATTGTCAGTTTTTCACAAAGCGTTCAATATTAAGTGACAATAAGAAGTAAGAAAGTTGTAATTTAGCAGATGGATGAAAATGTTTGTAATTAACTTTACAGCTGAGATGATTGCCAGGGTGATAATAGAGAGTGGATGCGAAACAATCGAAAACGTTTCGAGTCTCGAGAAAAAGGAGGCATTAAGTAGCGTACGATGAAAGAAGGTAATAGAATACTATAAATGAAACCCACCGGGATAAGGACTGGGAAGATGGAAACAAAATAAACTTCGGCCAATCAATTATTCGGATCTCTGCTGGCGCCAGATTGTGTTTCTTTCGACGTTCTCATTGCCAAAACTAACAGGTCGGCGCGGCTAAAATGTATTTATTCCACTGAGAGGTATTGACGCTCAAGTGGAAGAACGCCAAACTGTTTCGGCCAGCCGCAAATTCGATGTGCGGACGCTTATGGCTCGATTATTACTTTCGCAAACAAACTTTTTGTCGCAAATAGCGGCACATAATTTCACTCCCATTGAGGGGAGAATACCAGCTGATAATTTAACACGTGGATCGCGGGACTTGGGTTTATTTTGATTGATTTCTGACACTCAATTTAGATTCTTACATGTTTCATTAACTTTTACAGAAATGCTGAAATGTTCAGAGTTGATTGCCTTAAAAAGTATGTTGAGGAAATTGGCAAATAAAATTCTAAATTTTATGTTTGAATGCCAAAAAAATTCATCTGAATATATTACCGAAGTAGTACAACGCAAAAGTTATTGTTTATGTAACACGAATGGTATCAATGCATGAACACACGAGAAGAATATTTTTTCATAGATCATCGTTTTCGAAGTTTTCCAAGTCGTTGTAACTTTTTTTTGAGGTATAACTGTGTTGTATGCTTTATTAAAATTATTTTCTATGTTTTACCACATTTCATGTAGGAAAGATTGGTAAGAATAGTTTTAAACAGATTCTAAGAGAGTATTAATGAAAATTCATGAAAACAACGATCGATCGAACATGTGCAACTATGTAAATCACTTTCGCATAATAAATTCCAAATAAACATGTTAGACCACGGCCGTACTTGCTTGCCGATCAATTGAGCCAATCAGTGCAGGAAATGGTTAGAAAAGGACGCCGTAAATGAAAATACTTGAGATGTGATCCCAAGGCTAATATAAAAAATTATAAACATATATTCAGCAATCGCTCAAATAATTGAAAATAATTGTCTTAGTCTTAAGAATTAGTATTAATTTTTATTCTCTTTCGTGTTTTGGGTATATTATACAATATTGTCAACATGCTCAGGGTTTCTTAATAAATTTTTACTTCTACTCACATAATCTAATTTTGAATCTCGTTTTGAAGTTCTTATTACCAGAGGACTTATGATTTTGTTTAATTGTGTGAATAGGTCACATTTATACTTAAACATTGAATATCAAATATTGTCTAATTACGATGTTCAGATTTGCACTGTGCATTATGAGTTTACAGATTTTTTGATTAGTAACCTGCATGGATCACGGGAAACAAAATTATGGAACATTATGGAAATTACGTTGTACAATTTGGGACATTTTTCTAAACTGGTAATTCATACCTTTTTCTATCCTTAAGGGATGAAAGAGGTGGAAAAGTATTGTATAATTTTTTATGTGAACTTTGGCAGAGAATTTCGTAACGTAGGATTATAAACTAGTAATGAGTATGAATTAGAACATCTTTGAACCTTGAACCTTGCAGAACTACTTCGAATTTCAAAGACAACGGTCGCGAACTTTGACCGACGAACTTAGACCATCTGGACGAATGGTTTTATCATATATAGTGAAATCAAGAGACCTGTAACCCAGATTTTGCTTTAGTAGAACGCTTTTGTACTTCGAACTCTGCACAATAAGCTTAGAACTCGGTAATGCACTCTGCAAAACTTCAGATTTTGGGTATACAGGGCGGACCACTGACACTTATTCGTAAAGCATTTGTTGTATCAAATAAATTTTTAAACGAATGTTATTTGTCATCCAGCGAGACGATGTGATAATTAATTTTTTTGTAGACAGTTTACTGATCAAAACTTTCTAACCAAACCAGATTCTGAGATGATAAATCGATCACTGTATAATTTCCAAACAGAATTTCACAATTATTTTATATAATTATTTGAAATAATTAAAAAATAAGTTAACATGCTACTTAACGTAATGTATCAAATAATGTAATTTCTAATGCGACCATTTCTGAATCATCAGAGAATGAATAGATAAAAGCGGGACTTTTTCATCGAATTTTCCAATCACTTCTGTCTTTACGTTCTCTCATGGCTCATGGTTTCATCGAACCTGATCAATATTAGTATAGGTATGTACGTATGGAAATGTATATACACATGGCAAACTTCAGTCAGCTACATTTGTTACATATGTATCTCTGTACTTTCCCGGATTCTTCCATTTCGTGACTTCGCTTAACTTTCGCCAGAATATTTCCGGTTTTTAATGTTCGCTTAGAAGGTCTTATGTGAGCCTGACTGTCCGGAATATACGTATACATATGTATATACATATTTACCGACCAGCCTTTACGACCCCCTGTAGTTTTCCTTTTCATGTCTTCCGATCTTCCTTGCAAGCTCTTTCGATCTTTTACGCAATTATATCTGCTGTACTAACATGTGGCATTGAAATACTCTTGTTACTAATATTATTAACTCCTTAACTTACGATTTAGTTTAGAAAATTTCGGGCCGAAAACGTATGCAAGCTCGCGCAGGTGATCGGGCTAATCGTAAATATTATATAATCGTAAATAAACTTTTTGTAGTACTTGCAACTACCACAATTATTACGTCACGTTGTAACTACTTATCAAATATTCCACAAATATTTATAACTTTAGAAGGGCGCCGCCGCTAATATTCATGTTTGGCTCGATCATCGTATTACGGGCTATGCCCGTAATATTTACGTTTGACCCGATCATCTACTACGGGCTATGCCCGTCGTCGTTGTAGGTTAAGGGGTTAATATTAGGATCTTGAATAAGTTCTCGCTGTTTTCTTCCCAAAATAAAAGCTTTATTTAAAATATAACGTTCAAAATCAGTTTACTCAAAGTATTGCCCATTACTAGAGATCTCTTTCTCCCATCTTTCTGGCAGTAAAAGAATTCCGCGACGGAAAAATAATTTGTCTTTTGAGGCAATCCATGAATCGATCCATTTTTTAGTTTCTTCGTAAGAATGGAAGCAGTGCTCAGCCAGGCCATGTGCCATCGATCGGTATAGGTGATAATCGGAAGCAGCTATGTCTGTTGAATATAGAGGGTGGAGTAGAACTTCCCATTTAAGCATTTCCAGGTAGGTTTTCACTGGTTTTGCAACATGTGGCCGAGCGGTGTCGTGTAAGAAAATGACTTTGTCGTGTCTCTGCCCGTATAGCGGCCTTTTTTTCTTTTAGGGCTCGACTCAAACGCATCAAT
>NW_027581677.1:0-3949 GCF_028453695.1 Augochlora pura
TCCATGTGGTGTTTAAATCCACATCATCTAATCCGACCCCTTCTGGGTCGGCCCTCTTCACTGCTCCTCCTCTTTTCCTTATCCCGCATTACTTCATTAAAGAAACCCTGAATCGCGGGGCGTTGGGTCTTGTCCCTGTAGCCTTTCTTTAGGAGATCCATGCTAATGGGTCCTATCGTCGCCTCCAGTCCATTTCGTTCCCCATTATAGGAAGAACAGTCCAATATGGTGTGCTCCACACTGTCGTCAGTTTCTCCGCAGCTCCTGCAAACGGGGGTGTCCACTTTACCCATTTTCGCCAGGTAATCTCCGAAACACCCGTGACCTGTCAGTACCTCCGTGGTCCTGAAATCCAGGGTGCGCGGGCCCCAACCCAGCCATTCCTCCACGTTAGGTATCCAATCGTGGGTCCGCCTTCCGTGTTTCCCCGAGTCCCATTTATCCTGCCATCGTTTTATGGAAGCCCTCCGCTCCCTGGTCTTGATGGCCCTAATCCTGGCTGCCTGGTCTTCGTCGAACTTATCGAGGTCCTTGGTCTGTTCATAGACCCTCCTTCTCTCATCGGCGAGTATTTCCAAGGGGAGGACACCCCCAAGAACGCATAATGCGTCCACTGAGACCGTTCTGTACGCCCTGGTCAGCCTTGTTAAAATCACCTTTTGAACCTTGTTCAGGCGTCTATTGTTCATCCCCTTGTAGGTCGCTAGGGCCCAAACGGGGGAGGCATACATAATGAGTGACTCAACCACTCTATAATAGAGCAGCCTAGTCTCGTAGCCACACCCCCTGGTGTTGGGGAGGATCCTGGCCAGAACGCCCGCCATCCTCGTCGCCCTGTCGCACGCATCCTCTAGATGAGCCTTAAACCTGCGATTCCCTTCAATGCACAGGCCAAGGTATCTGACCTGCTTACTGGCCGACAGTATATTTCCCCCGAAAGGGATTTCCGTGACGGCGGTATGCTTTTGGCCCGTGAGGTGTATCAACTCCGATTTGTGAGCCGCTAATTCCAGTCCATTACGGGCATACCACTCTCCGATTCTTTTTAAGGTCTCCGTGGTTAATTTAATCACCCTGTCTGCGGTGGGAGCACTCGTCAGCAGGGCCACGTCATCGACGAACCCCAGCATGGCACAATTCCTAGGTAGGGGCGTCCTGAGCAGCCTGTCATATTGGATGTTCCACAGGAATGGACCCAGGGCAGATCCCTGTGGAACACCCGCGTATACCTCGAAGTCCTTGGTCTCGCCCTCACAGCAGGCCACGACAAAACGATCCATCAGGTAGTTACGGATGAGACCTACCAGATTACTGGGGATCTCTCGCTCCTGCATCGCCGACATGATTACCCTCCACCTGACGGTGTTAAATGCGTTCCGGACATCAAGGGCCACCATGACACAATGGTGCCTCCGTCTCTTGGCGCCATCCCAGAATCCAAAGAGGTCTCTCATGGCATCCACTGTGCATCTGCCCCTACGAACCCGTACTGGTTCTTGGCGAAGGTAACTCGAGGCGTCAACTCCGCTTTGACGCAGTACTCGAAAACCTTCGCCAGGTTAGACAGAATGCACAGCGGCCTCCATGCTTGCTTGCCGTCGGGACCCGGCTTCTTCGGGATCAGAACTAGGCGTCCCCTTTTCCAGGCTCGGGGGAAGTACCCCAATTCGAGGCACCTGTTGAAGACATGCGTCAAGTGTTCAACTGCATACCCCCCCCAAAGCCCAAACCACAGGCGACGTAATCCCGTCGGGTCCGGTCGCCTTCTTCTTGACCTTCTTGATGGCCGCCCTCACCTTCTCACAGTTGAGAGTGGCGACTACGTCCTCATTCGACCCCGATGAACCGACAACCATCGTAGAGCCGGGGCGGTTATCTTCCTCGGGGACCGTGACAAAGAGATTCTTAATGACCTCGTCCAAGTCATTTCGTCCGATCTTTGTGAGGGGAGGTTTTCTGTTGATGCTGCCGAGCA
Organism: Augochlora pura; assembly: GCF_028453695.1. Classification (NCBI taxonomy): domain Eukaryota; kingdom Metazoa; phylum Arthropoda; class Insecta; order Hymenoptera; family Halictidae; genus Augochlora; species Augochlora pura. The sequence goes on from NW_027581677.1 coordinate 1,976, forward strand.
CCCATCTGTATGGCTTGCCCCATACATCAGCCCCGACCCCATCAATCATTTTGCCCCACGCAACCCTTTTTGCCTTGATAATCAATCTCTTCAGGTCACCCCGAAGCGCCTTGTACGCCGCCAATCTAATTTCTACTGCCGTAGTTCGTCTGGTCGTCCTTGCCCTCTGGAGTCGTCTTCTGGCAGCCACTACCAACTTCCTTGCCGTGGCAATCTCCTCGCTCCACCACCAGACCGGCCGTTTGTGAATGATGGTAGGATGGTCATTCACGAAGGATGCCCCCACAAGATCACCTATGAGTTCCACGTAGGCGTCGATGTCATCCCTCGTGGCCACCAACATAGGGCTAGCGAGTTCCGAAGCCCGATCGTACTCCTTCTTGAGTCGATTCAAATCTATCCTCTTGTTGGCCCGATAATCAGTCTCGTTCACCTGGGTAGTCGTTGCCCCGAACTCGTGGGTCAAATAAAAATGGTCAGAAGCAGAGTCAAAGTCGAGGATCTTGCTACCTCTCCACTGAGCCAGGGTGAGCCTGCCGCTAAGTGCAATGTCGATCAGCGAGTATCTTCCGTTTCTCTCGAAAGAGTACTCCCCCTCGCTGATCAACGGGACAAGCCCACAACTTCCGGCCAGCTCCAAGGCCGCAAGACCCCTTTTGTCACTTCTGGTCGAACCCCACGCCGGAGACTTAGCATTAAAGTCGCCCATTACGAGGGTCCGATCAAGGTCACACTCCATTAGGAGCTCTTGCAACTCATCCAGCCTCTCCTCGTAGGTACAGAAGGGAATGTTGGGGGAGTAGTAGCAGCTCACGACGTAGGTGTCGTCAAGTTCCACAGCCACCGCTCCATCCTTGCATCCCACCGCCCTGATCTTCTTAACGGCTCTGGCCCCTCGCTCAGTGACCCACACCGCGGCCTTCCCCAGAGGATCAATGTGCCAGGTGGGGAGGGTCTTCCATGGTTCGGAGATAACAACCACTTCCGCCCCCATCTCAACAGCCGTCTGCGACATAAGCTCCTGAACCATCCTGCACCCATTTAAGTTAATTTGGAGGATTCTCCATCGTCGTCGTACGCTCCCAGGTGGATGAGCCGTTCTACCCCGGCTTTTGCAGGACTGGCATTAGCCGCGTGACATGCTGTCGTGTCCCTGCACTTTCCGATGGTTTGCGGTTGCGCGCCAGGCACTCCTCCAGACCCTCGATCAACTCTTCCATCTTTGGTAGGCCGCTTTTTATATGCCTATTGGCGTTAGGCTGTTTCTTTACGGCTGCCATCATAGTAGCCACTAAGATCTTTATGGCCTTGATTTTGGTCGCCGCTGTCGTCTCTCGCAGGTCTCTCGGCTCCTCCCTTCCAGGAGACGGTTCGCTCGCCCTGGAGCTTTTCGCACCCTGCGTCTTCTCGTTCGCTGGTTCCTGGACGATCGCCGCATTGGTGGCCGCTTCCTCTGCAGCGAATTGCCTTTTTCCCGCACGAGACGGACTACGCGCCAGGCTCCGCCTAGGTGTAAAGGCAGCCGCTTCTTCGCTTGTTGCCATGAAAGCTGCAGGAGCCAAGTGGTCCACTCCTGCAGCACTGCGGTTGTTGGATAACGACGCCTGGGGGCCCGCTTTTGCACCCTCACGAGACGCCGGTACTGGGGATCCGACCCCCTGCAGCGTAGACTTCTTCTCCTTACGTAAGAATTTCTCCATCTTCGGTTTATTATTCGGGGTTCCTTCCCCTAGGCCGCTCTTGGTTTTTCACCGCTCCGCCTGAACCTTACCGGCAAGGGAGGCCCTGCCAGGAACCGAAGTTCCCGCCTGCATCGCTTCAGGCATCCTTGCGGCTACTTGAGCCCCCGCGCCACGACAAGGCACCGACCGAGCGGAGGTTCCGTTAATATTGGTGTTAGCCTGTTTAATAGTAATCTTTCAAATAATTTTGACAAGATTGGTAACAGAGAGATAGGCCTATAAGAGGTCACTT
>NW_027581678.1:0-3947 GCF_028453695.1 Augochlora pura
CGGCAAAGTGTTAACAATATCGTCCAACCTTGCCCCAATCATAGCCGATATCAAAAATTCCCTGCCCCCACCCCTTGAAACACACAGTGATCCGAGGCGCATCCCCGGCGGCCGAAGCAGGTAGTTTTCGGCGCGATAATTAATTCCGCGTCGCGTTACTCCCCACAATGGAGCCCATTTCCTTTTGTTTCGCGCGGCGGGCCAAACAATTCGGTCCGGCATTACTTCGTCCGTTACTTCATTGTCCAACGACTGTATCGTCCCGTTCCAGGCCTTCGGGCACGATAACTTTACGCTCGTTCCCGCGATTAAACCGGCCCGGAATGGCCGCGTGTTTCGGCAATTGGCCGCCGCCGCCGCCGCGTGTGCCGCACCGCTATCGGCAACGGGCTTTAAACGCGCGACCATAAACGGCGGATCGCGGCCATTCCGTGGAGAACATGCACCGACCGGCCCGATGCAGTCGCCGGGCCATTATTAGCACGCGAATCGACGGGAACTGTGCGGATAATAATATTAATCGCCGCGTCGCTGGACAACATTTTTCGACGGCACCGTAAAATTCCGTTCGACGCCGATCGGAAATCGGACGCTGCTTTTATGTTCGATCTTATCGATCCACGGCTTATATGGGCATAATAATTCCGGAACAACGATACGTTCGTTTTTGCAACTTTCATGAATTATTCCTCGCAATTGTGTAATAAAAAAAGAATTTTGCGATCGAATTTGAAATCAACGTGACGATTTCTATAATAGATCTGTAATATGCCGTAAAAATAATTCATGACACGTGGTATCGTATAAATAAATACGTGGTATCGTATAAACAAATACCTGGTATTGTATAAATAAATACCTGGTATTGTATAAATAAATACGTGGTATTGTATAAATAAATACCTGGTATCGTATAAATAAATACCTGGTATTGTATAAATAAATACCTGGCATTGTATAAATAAATACGTGGTATTGAATAAATAAATACCTGGTATTGTATAAATAAATACGTGGTATTGTATAAATAAATACCTGGTATCGTATAAACAAATACCTGGTATAGTATAAACAAATACCTGGTATCGTATAAACAAATACCTGGTATCGTATAAATAAATACGTGGTATTGTATAAACAAATACGTGGATAAATAACAATTTCGATAGAATATATCTATTGTCATTCAATAGTTATATTGAGTATAGTAGTTGTATTGTAGAGTTATATTGATATAGTATATCAATAGTTTCAAAGTCATTTTTTGACACGTTTCTATCGTTCGCCGCGGTTTATTAGACAAATCTGTACTTCGCCGCCGGTTAGGGTATTTTGCGAAAAGTCCTTACGCACTGTAAAATGCCGGCAGCACTCTATCCGAGCACGATTCATCGAGCTAGATTGATTTATTTATAGTGGCGCGGTAGGAGCATCGATCACACGCGAACGCGAACTATAAAAATATTTTCGACTCGGAAACGAAAATTTCCGCCGCTTTTACAATATATATATCATGAATTGCTTTTTGTTTTAGGTATGATATGAATGCATAATTTTGTTCATACTTTAACCCTTTGCACTCGGTTGTCCCCTCCCAGGGGACATCGTGATTCTGGTATATGACTAAACATTAAAGTTTACTAGCGATTTGCAACTATTTGTCGACAAATTCATACAAATCGAATATTATTATAACAATATTATATATACATATACATATGTACATGTATATCGTATACTATATAATAATACAATTGTTTATAAGCGCTGATAGGTAACATCCACGACGGCGCCGAGTGCAAAAGGTTAGAAACAAAAACGAAGATGAAGATTATTTAAAATTTGTTTTGGGAATTTAGAAACATTTATCTACGCGTTGAAAGACAGGGATTGCAATCAAATTTGTCGTCGAACCAAGCGGCCGGAATCGGCGATAATTAATCATCACTCACGGGACACGATGATCCCCGTTCCCCCGTTATTAAAACACCCCTCAAACTCGATTCGCGATTGGGAGACGCGAAAGAACCTCAAATTCCATTATCGAGCCCTTTATCCGCCATTGAAATTGAAAGCCGACCAGAAAGGGACGCGTCCCCGATAATCGGCCCTTTCATCGATCCACGGCCGCCTCGGTCGTTAAATCTTCACTCACTTACGGCCCTGTGCGAATTATCACTCGGCGATCGTTCATTAGTCACCCGGCCTCTACCCCCACTCCATCGCAACCCCCCACACCGGGGCTTAATACCACTTTTGTGCCGGCGGAATTTCACGGTCATTAATCAGATGCAACGGTGAAGTGCGAGGCGGACCGGGTTCAAGTAACCGTTCGAAGCTGTTCGAACCGCTCGGATAATTAGTCTCGTATCAATTACACGATTAATCATCGTTAGATCATTATTAAGGCGCGCGGGGACTATAAACGGCTGAGTGTCGCGAGACACCCTTGCTTGAGGGGGTGAGTCAGAGACAATGTTCACAGGAGAATAAGTTACAGAAGAGGCTATTGTAATAAAATAAAATATATAATAAAATATGGCGCGTTGAAAGAGCGCCATTTTTTGACATTGGATACTTTCCATAATAATAAAATAATAAAGCAAATAATAAAATTATATAGAAACGAAAATTGAACCGAGCTGAATTTTTACTGTCGAAAGACCGGTCGATAGTGTTAAAATACTGTTGTTAAACCACACACTTTATCGCAAATTTATAATTTAGGTATGACAAAAATTAATACAAAAGTAGAAAGACAGAGGAATTTTTAGGCTATTTTTATGTTATTTTCAACCTGTCACGATTGTTAACCCCTTCGCAGTACTTTTATCTTCGCGGTTACAATGATTAAATAATTTCTTGGAAGATAAATAAACTTAATATATATTATTAAAATTAATTTATATTATTAAAATTAATATATATTATTACTAACGAAATGGCAGAATTTTATTTCGACGAAATAACCATTAAATACTGAACAGGTTATTATTAAAAATCCTAATCACGAGCGAGACTCGTCACAAAGCACGGCGAAGGGGTTAAAAGGTAGATGTTTTCCGTCACGAAATTATTTTAGTAAATTGTTTACACCGCGGGTCGTAAGGTCTATTGGATACTTTTTTATACGCACCTGAACTTCTAAGGCATGGTAAGCAAGTATGAGGCCAATCAGTATCACAGTAGACACAGTGATCAGGGTTTTCAATGCTGTCGAGTAAAACGAGGCCTGCAACAAAAAAAGAAACATCGTGCAACGTGAATCACCGGCTCTCTGCGACGATGCGTATGCATTGCTCTTATATATGTATATATACTATACTATACTATACTATACTCGCCACTTAAATTTACATTTTCGTCCATGCCACGTAAACGGGTAAACAACGGACATGGTACTCCACCGTTTTATCCCAGCCTTCCCTAAATTGGACGAATTTATGGTCCATGCTCGGAATAAAAGAAAATGTCAGATAAAAGAATCGCATTTCCTGTTTCTCAATAGTTCATTTTGGGAGCGTTCGGAAAATTTATGTACACATGGAATAATGATGAATTGAACCCGTGGGGGATGCTTGTATAAAATGCTCTGAGTTGTGGGTGAATTTAAAAAATTGTAGAATAATAATCAGTTGGGAGTTATTGTATCTCTTTGCTGGAGAGAATTCTGTATTCAAATGATTCTTTATCGGAGAAATTTTGTATTTGAATAATTCTTTATCGGAGAAATTCTTTGTTCAAATAATTCTTGGTTGAACAAATTCTATATTCAAATCGTTCTTTATTGGAGAAGTTCTGTCTTTGAATAATTTTTTATTGGACAAATTCTATATTCAAATAATTCTTTTTTGAAAGAATTCTTTATTTGAATAATTCTTCATTGGACAAATTCTTTGCTCAAATAATTCTTTATTGGAGAAACTCGTTATTCAAATAATTCTTTA
>NW_027581679.1:0-3946 GCF_028453695.1 Augochlora pura
TTGGCCTATTTTACGTTGCCCTGGCAATGTTTTTTATTGGGTAATATATTAGGCTGGCCAACCCTCACAATTAAATAAAGAAAACTAGATGCTGAAAAATTTCATAAAATAGTTTTTAATATTATTTTAAACGTTCTGCAAAATTGTGTATATTGTAGATGATAATACACAGGGTGTAAAGACAACACAGGCGTGACAACCTACTAAATCCCAAAGGATAATTTGTCTATAATCGGTGCTATGATTGCGCTGACTATTTTTATATTAATACTTCGTGCCACGATTTCTTTCACGGCTTTCTTGAATGACGCTACTTCATTCTTACTGAACCATCACTATTATTATATATTTATTACAACAATAAATTAACAAAAAGATTAAAAAAGAAGACATCCTTGAAGAGACGTTAATTTTTCATTAATTGTAGATCTGAACAGCTTACACCAATGGTATCTGATTTTCAATATTTCTAACCTTAAAACTAACCTTTCTTTTTCACATTGCATACATAACCTTAGCAAAACAAATCGCATAATCTTCTATAAACCTAAAATTATAAATCTTCACATCTCCAAAGAAAAAGAGGAAAAGAAAACTAGTGCTTTTTTACCTGACTTAAAGCTAACCTCACTTAGACGACCTAACCTAATCTCCGCTCTTCGATAGCCGGGAACCAGATGGCGCCACACAGCTATTCCGGAAGTATATTAATCAGCGGTTGGCGTCGTTCGCGGTCCGCTTGCCGCGTCATTTGTTCCCCCCCCCCCCCTTTGTCCGTTGTCTCTTTTTCAACTGAGAAAAGTGCAAGAACGTGGAACGCGTCATATCGGCGGCCATTGTAATCCGGATCAATGCCAATGTCCAGTACGGACTTTTATCGGGAGAAAACGAGAGCGAGAGACAAAGAGATCCCTTTCTCGAGAGAGAGAGACGGTGGGGTAGGGAGTTACAGAGAGAGAGAGAGAGTGAGTTAGAGAATAACAGAGAGAGAGAGAGAGAGAGAGAGAGAGAGAGAGAGAGAGACTATCAACTAGAGAGTAACAGAGAGAAAGAGAGAGAAACAATGAGCTAGTGAATACCAGAGAGAGAAAGAGAGACTGCAACCTAAAGAGTACCAGTGGGAGAGCGAGAGAGAGGGATGGGGAGAGGGGGGGCAGGGTTGAAGATGAAAAAGTGCCGTATCAACGTTATACAGTGGCCCGGATTATTCCCGGGGCCCTTTGAAGCGCCAATCAATTATGCACAGCGAATGGAAGCGCCGAGACCTTTTTTTCCTCTCTCCTTTGTTCTCCGTCCGGCTTCCGCTTTTCTCCCCACCGCCCCCCCCCCGCCCCCCCCCCCCCCCCCCCCCCCGCCGGCCCCCACCCGCTCGCGCTCCTCGCTCGCCTCCTTTTCATCCTGTTTTTCCTTTCGTCTCCTTTTGTATTTTCAAGCGCGTCGCCGTAGCCCCCGTTTTCGGTCGGCCCGTTGTCTCCGTTCGCCCATTTGCGTATCAATTATACCGAACCCCCTCCTCCCCCCACAGCACAATTCCCGTTGATCGATAGTTATTTGTCGCGGATGTTAGAGGCCATTGTTTTCGGCAATGGACTCGCGAAGAGAATCCGAGGATCATTTTTCAGAGGATCTATTCTTCAGAGAAATAGATTGCAATTTTAGTTTCTTAGATGACGGTGCAGGCAATTTTTATTTTGGCGGGTTAGATAGCTTAGATACTAAAGAAGTCTTTAAGTTCCTTAACGTCCTGAAGGTGCTAGGGATGGTTTAAGAATGGAATAGAAATATCCTGTGTTATAAAGCATGGCGTCTTTTAGACGTCTTCAAGACGTCTTTTGGACGTGTTCGAAACATCCTTCAGACGTCTGAAAGAGGCCTGGTAAACGTCCTTTAGACATCCAAAAGACGTCTTATGTACTGTTTATAGATGTCACGCGGACGTCTTCAAGACGTTTATAAGACTTTTTTAGGACGTCTTGGAGACGTCCATTTTGAGGCAGAAAGAGTTCAGACCTAAAATGGACGTCTCTAAGGCGTCCAGTGCATATTGGAACTATATAGCAATATAATCTTAAAGTCAACGTAAAAGATGTTATAGTGCAAAGGGTTAAGGGTGCTATCTGGTAACAAGTCGAACATCTTAAAATCATTATGGATGAAATAGAATTTTCTCTTCTCCCATAAAAGCCTATGTTCAAAGAATGCTTTATTGGTAAGTCAAAGAAGCATTGTTACTTCGCGAGGTCCACTGGTCAGCTAATTTTCAGCAAAGTCTAATCTAAGTTGATAAACATTCAACTGAACAAATTAGGGCAAATTACCAATATGAGAGGTCGACAGAGGGACGGATGAAGAGGGACCAAAAGAGAAATCAAGGGACAGACAGAGCGAGAGGGTTGGACAGGGGTTGAGAGAGAGAAAGCGAGAGAGAGAGACAGAAAGAGAAAGAAGGTCAAAAGGGGGTTGACAGAGAGAAAGAGAGGGTCGAAGGGGTATTTGAGAGAGAGAAAGAGAGAGAGAGAGAGAAGGTCGAAGGGGGGTTGGAAGAAAAAAAGAGAGAGAGAGAGTCGCTGGGGAGTTCACGGAGAGAAAGAGAAGATCGAAGGGGGGTGTTGAGAAAGAGAGAGAGGCTAGGGTTAAGGGGGGTTGAGAGAGAGAGAGATGGGGGTGGGGGTTGAGGGAGAGAGAGAAACCTTTATTGACCCTCGAAACGAGTTTAAACCGAGGGTGAAGCGGCCTGATTGCCGCACCGATTGTATTCGCTGCGGCATAATGAAAATTCTTCTTGCGTCATCTGCCCCCGAGGATAGTTTAACGGCATACTGAAATTCCCTTCCCTCTCTCTCCCGTCTACATCCATAGTTGGCTGCTAGTTGATCGCAATCTCCTGTCGCGCATCGACTGTTCCCGGCCGCCTTTAATCGTCCTTAAAACCTCCCACGGACCGCCGGCAAATTAATTAAGGAGCACCGCCGACGCCGCCGAGTTTCCTGCCGATCCAAGGAGTCATGAGAACCTTGCAATGATCCTCGCTTGATTGTCGCCAATCACAGTCCTCTTTGCCGCCAGCAGTCGGTTCGACACGTCTCGGCGTTTCTTACGCCGGCAACCACGAAATTGGATGTCGAAAATTGTACAACCGACATGACATAATTAAATCAGCTGAGAAGGAAAGAGAGTCGGAAAGGATTATTTTTAGACACCTGCTCGATTTTTTTTATTTTATTTAAGGAGATTTTAATGTGACAGATTTTGGTAATTTTCAGATTTTTATGTACAAAATTTTCTTTATGAGGATTTTTGAAGGCAGAGAGTAATTATTTTATTGAATTAATTATTTTAATACAGTGAATATTAGTTTTAATTCTTTTCTCTTAGTCGTTTTGTTATTTTAGATAGCAGAGGATTTTTATTTAAATGTAATTTAATTTGACAAAGTGTTATGGCTGTAGATTTCATGAATTTATAAGCAAAACAAGTGGAAGAGGCTTGAAGTTATAGAAGCGATAGAAATATTTCCAAAAACTGTCGCGTTGTTTTTATTCTATTAACCCTTTCGCTACTACGGGTCACTATAGTGGCTTTTCATAAGATGTCACTGTGGTACTACGGGCCACTATAGTGGCTCCGCGCAAGATGTCACTGAGGTACTACGGGCCACTTTAGTGGCTCTCCGCCAGATGCCAATGATCTATTGCGTCCAACCGTATTACGCAAGTTTCTGACTCTGGGCATACACTGACAATGTTTTTTGCATCATTTACTGCTAACAACTGAATAAACAAACTGCTTAGCAATCGATGTACCTCGGCAATCAGTCTCAGCAGCATGGGTTCTTCGCCGCGGCATTCTCGCTGACGATCGGCGTTGCGTGGCGTGCAGTGATGTCGCGGCGCTCCGTTCAGCAGAAGTACCGCGGCGGAGAACCCGCCCGTAGCGAAAGGGTTAA
>NW_027581680.1:0-3944 GCF_028453695.1 Augochlora pura
CCTCCGCGCAGACTTGGCGTTCACCACCAGGGCCACGTCGTCGGCGAATCCTAGGAGGTGGCAGTCGCGTGGGAGCATGAGGTTTAATAGCCCGTCGTACTGGACGTTCCATAGGAACGGTCCCAGCACGGAGCCTTGAGGCACGCCTGCGTATACCCTGATTTCCTTGGTTGATCCTTCGTTATTGGCTACTACGATACGATCATCGAGGTAGCCGCCAATCAGTCTGAGCAGTCCCCGGGGGATGTTCCGCTCGCTCAGTGCCCTCATAATGTTGCCCCACTGTATGGTGTTGAAGGCGTTTCGCACATCTAGTGCCACCATCGCACAGTGCTGCCTGCGCCTTCTTGCCTCATCCCATATCCCTATGAGCCTCTCGATTGCGTCGACCGTGCTCTTGCCCTTAGTGAAGCCGAATTGGTTTTCGGCAAATTCCACTCTGGCCAGTAGCTTCGCTTTAATCGCGTATTCCAGGGCCTTGGCCATGTTCGATAACAGGCACAGCGGCCTCCATGTCTGCTTCCCGTCCGGGCCCAGCTTCTTAGGGATGAGGACGAGCCTACCCTTCTTCCAGGCTCGGGGGAAGTAGCCCAGCCTGTGGCACCTATTAAAAATATGCGTTAGGTGGTCGCACGCGAACTCACCCAGCATCCGCACCACCGACGCAGGTATTCCATCCGGACCAGCGGCCTTCATCTTAACCTGAAGGGTAGCCTCTCGTACTTCCTGGTTGTCAAACAGCTCATCAGCGTCGTCATTGGGATCCCCTTCGTACACGTAGTCCAGGTTCCATGTCATTCGAGGTTGTCCCTCGTGCGGCTTGGTCACAAAAAGGTCCTCGAGAATCCTGTCCTGCTCCTCGGCATCAATCTTCGAGGGCGGGGGTTTTTTTCTCCAGGGTGCTCACGACCCACCTGTAGGGTTTCCCCCACATATCGGCCCCGACACGGTCGATCATGAGCCGCCAGGACGCCCTTTTGGCTTCGATGATTAGTTTCTTTAGGTCCGCCCTGAGGGCGATATATGCTTCCCTTCGTAGGGCCACTAAGGATGGTCGATTAGTAGCCCTGGCCCTCTGCAGTTTCCTTTTTCCGGCTATGACCGCTTTTCTTGCCCCTGCCACCTCATCGTTCCACCACCAGACAGGGCGTCTGTGTGTGTCTCCGTAATTTCTTCTACTACTTTTACGTATGCGTCAATATCTTCTGCAGTCAAGATGCTCAGAGGGTCAGCATATTCCGCATACTGGTTGTAGGTAGTTTTGAACCTCTCCGTGTCGATCTTCTTGGTTGCCCGGTAGTCCGCCTGGGCCTCCTTCACGGTTCCGTCGTCAAACTCATGTACCAGATAGAAATGGTCAGATGCCGTGTCGATGTCGAGGATCCTGCTGCTCGTCCAATGGGCTAGCATGGGTCTCCCGCTCAGTGCAATGTCGATCAGCGAGTATCTACCATTTCTTTCGAAAGAGTAGTCACCCTCGCTGACCAACGGAGCGAACCCACACCGCCCCGCAAGATCCATGACTGCAGATCCTCTGACGTCCAACTTCCTCGATCCCCATGCCGGAGATTTTGCATTAAAATCGCCCATCACTAGGGTTTGTCTGGTGTCAATTCCCGTCAGAATATTCTCGAGGCCCTCAAGTCTATCTTCAAAATCACTATAGGGGATGTTCGGAGAGAAGTAGCAGCTGAGTATAATTACTCGGTCAAGCTCCACCGCCGCTACTCCTTCCGCACTCCCCACGGTTTTGATCTTGTTGTTGGACCTAATCCCCCGGTCAGTGACCCATATCGCCGCTTTGCCGGAGGGGTCCGCGTACCAGTTCTGGAGTATTGACCATGGTTCGGATATAACCACTATGTCAACCCCCCATTCGACCGCCGTTTGGGTCATTAGGTCCTGGGCTAATCGGCATCCGTTCAGGTTTATTTGGAGGATTCTCCATCGTCTACTGGTTTTGTCTAGGGGAGGGGGCCGTGTATGTCCTCTCCTTGTGTTTCTCCGGCGCCTTGTCGTCGTATTGGGATTTCCTCTTGTCCTTCTGGGGGTTCTAGGAGTTCTATCGTCGTCGGCGAATTTTATTTATTCGGGGGTCACACCCTTCGTCCCGGGCCGCGAGTTTGTTCTCGTCACCACCATAGGTGGCGAAGTCATTTCCTCGTTGGTGAGGTCGTCATCGGATTTTTCCGAACCGCTCCTCCTCCTTCTAGTCCTCCGGCTCCGTGGTGCTTGGTTTCCCTTGCGTGAGGGAGCTGCGGGGGTGTCGTCGGTAGGGGGGGCGGCAGCTGGTCCCGCCTTTGGCTCAGGGAGCTTGGTGGAGCCAGCCGTGATGGGCGGTAATTTATTTACGCCGGTCCTGTCGCCGGCCGCCAAGTCGCCTTCCTTCCCAATATCCTTTTTGTGGCTGGTCCCTCGTTTGGCGGTTATATGTGCCTCCATTGCTTTTTTATATTCTGGGCACCTAGGCCCCCCGTCTCTATGTCCCGTTACCTGGCATACCACGCACTTCTCCTCTCCTTTACAGGCTGCAGCTATGTGACCATCCTCGCCACATCTTCTGCATAGTTTCGCTCTGTCCGGACCATTGCAATTTCTAGCTTGGTGCCCGTACCCCCTGCATTTATAGCATTGTACTATTTCGTCCCTCGCCCTGATTCGGCATGTCGCCCATCCCACCTGTATCTTGTTTTTTGCCAGTAGCTTCTCTGCCAATTCTAGGGAGGTGATGAGGGTGGCATTTACTCTGCCTCCGAAAGCCGGCCTCAGTGCCCTGACCTGTAACGACCCTTCGTTGGTTCCAGGGACTTCGCGGGCCACAGCTTCCTGTATTTCTTGGACCGTCGTGTCCACCGCGAGGTCTCGTAGGTGGAGAGTCTTCATGGCCCTTCGCACAGGCCGTATTTCGGCTTTAACGCCACTGACTCGCGTATTAACGCAGTCACGCAGGGCCGCAGCCTTTCCCGGTGCGGATTTTATAGTTATGGCTAAATCGCCCTTGTCGGTAGCCCTGACCCCGGTCACCAGGATCCCCTCCTTCTCCGCGTCTATGCTGCGTTTGATGTTTCGTAGCATTTGTGCGTACGATTGTCCTTCTCCCCGTACAACGACGGTCTCGTCCCGTCCTTGAGTCATGCCTCCCTTTCGGTCTCTGGCCCCGGTTTTTCCTCCCTTCGGGGACCACACCGTGGCCTCGATGCCCGTTCCCTGGAGAAGAGCCGCCAGTATTCTACAGAGGTCGCTCGTTGCTACCCCTGGATGGGCAGGTATGTTTACTGCCTTCCTTCTTGTAGATACAAGGAGGTCTCTTACTTTTTTGGCTCCCTCGAAGATCGCTTCCAGGTCGCTGGGGGAATCCCGAGAGCGCCTATCCGCAACCAAGAAGACGTACCGCTCTTTCTTGGTGCGCTCGCCCGTTTTGCTCGGCACGGTGGCACTCGTGGTCAGGTAAGTCGCCTCACTGACCTCCATCCCTCCGTCCTTGAGTTCGTCGGCTCCTGGGAGGTTTCTTAAAATCTCTGCGCATTGCAGGCTGTCGGTTTCCATGTCAGCTGGTATAAAACATACTGCGTCTTCCCAGGATTGCTCCTTGGTCAATCTCCCGTCAATATTTTTCACCTCTGGGGCGGCCTCGGCGTCCCAGCGTCGGCCCATCAGTGGGCGGAGGTCCTCCCACTTCTGGCCCCGCGAGTTCCACCCTTCCAATTCCGCCCTGTCTACGAGGCCCACCTCAGCTGTTTGGGTGGACGCTGAGCGTACCGTTTCGCTTTCAAGGTCGGTCTGCGTGCCTATTTCCCTTGTTGTTGGACGGGCGGTGGTAACCACCTCCTCGTTCTCGGTCTGGCTGGGGCATTCTACCGTAGTAGGGACGGGTATCGTACGGTCTGTCATCGCCAGCTTCTTAATCGCCCTCTGTAAGGTGTTGACCTCCTTTATTAAGGAGG
>NW_027581681.1:0-3944 GCF_028453695.1 Augochlora pura
AATTTCTAATTAAAGAAATCCTAATTTCTAATTAAAGAAATCCTAATTTCTAATTAAAGAAATTCTAATTTCTAGTTAAAGAAATCCAAATTTCTATTTAAAGAAATCCTAATTTCTATTTAAAGAAATCCTAATTTCTATTTAAAGAAATCCTAATTTCTAATTAAAGAAATCCTAATCTCTATTAAAAGAAATCCTAATTTCTAATTAAAGAAACCTTAATTTCTACTTAAAGAAATTCCAACTTCTAATTAAAAAAATTCTAACTCCTAATTAAAACGTCTCCGACCGCAAAGGGTTAATTCGTCGAAAGCCTCTGCCGTCGCTATGAGCACAGTAATCGACACGCTTGCCTCCGCCGCTGTACACGTTCCTATTAAACGAAAGTATGGCAATTCGCGAAGTACAGGGTAAACAACGGTGGCGCAGGTGAACCGCGAAAGAAGCCGACACGATTTCGTTAACTTGCTTTTAGCGGATAGCCGGTCCGCGCCGTGAAATTCCAAGTTTTCCGCCGCGTACAATAATCCCGTCGCGACTTCGGCTTAATTAGGCGCCTTCGCATCTCACAATTAACCCGAAACGCTTTCTCTGTTCCGCGGGAAAACGCAAATGACCGAGGCTCGTTCGCGATGTACCAACCCCGGCCGTGCGTTCTGCTCCGCAAATTTTCATTTGACCCCGTGCCCTGGGAGAGAGCGAGAGAGAGAGAGGGGGGGAGAGGGTGGTACAGCCGCATCGATGAAACATTTTCGCCGGGCTCTACCCAGTTTAAAGTTGCATTATCATGAATGCGAAGCAACCTCGTTAACTTCGCCGTAGCGCTGCGCAGCTTTTTGTTATGCCGGAAGCGATTAAAATGATCAAGCCCCCGCTCTGCGGAACTACTTGAAAATTGAACAACGCTAGGGGAAGCAGTAGACGTCGATAATTGTTCTGTTATGCGCTGCCGTAAATATTTTACGCGAGTCAGTGATTATAGGGTGACGCGGCTGTCATTTTTCCCGCGTGGATCTATTTATTCTTTGATATTCTGTATCTCGAAGGGTTGAGTTATAACATGATTAGTAAAAGTTCAAACTATAATATCATTTTGTTCTATTGTTACCAATATCTAGTTCTTCAATTACGAAAGACGTGTACAGGATGTGCCAGAAATGTTTCTAAATAAAATGGGGGATACTTAACCCCTTGCTATACTTTAACGAGTCTGGTAATAATAATATACTTTAATAAATATATTGAAAAATAGAAATACCTTCTAGTAATAATTTGTTTAGTGTGAATGCTATTCCATTGTTTTAATTTGAATAAAAATTCTAATTTCTTGTCGTCAGCCTTTGAATATTTTGAAGCGACTATAGTAGACACGCGATAAATCTAAAAGCCATATAACCTAAATAATATTCCAAATATTAAGAAAAAAGTCTCACATTAACCCCTCGCACTATAATAACGAGTCAGACACGTGGGACATATTTCACGCATGGCCTAATAAATATTAATAATATCAATCTTCACTATATCGAAATCAAAACAAATTCTTCTGTTATCAAAGTCTAGAAACGAAAGCGTATAATGATAATCTTCATCCTCAATATAGTGTTACAACAAATTCTAAAATAACTGGCTAGGTTAACACGTTCGTCGTCGCGTCACCCATATCTGGGTGACACTAATTTCTGACCAATTTTGAAAATTTATTTTTATCGCAATATATTCGCGCAAAATAAATATGACTATGATTCTTCGAATGCGAAAGAGTTCTAATGTCATCCCCTATGATAAATGTGAACTTTTTAGTTTTATTTTAATCAATTAAATTGCTTTAACCCCTTGCACTATAATAAGGAGAAGATTTTATGCAAACTCTACTAAATCTGAATATTATTTATTTCTTTTATATTGAAGTAAAAATAAACTTCTCTGTCAGCAACGTATAGAAACGAAGGTAAATAAAGACAATAGAGGAAACAAATATTGTCTGGTCCTATTATTAAAAATATTAAGGACAAATAAGTGCTAATCGTCACAGCATGAAAGGAGCGACAGTGCAAGGGGTTAATTATATGGGGATTTTAGCGTCTAATTGTCAGCGACGAACGCGTTAACACTAACTAGGATTAAAAAAGGTGTAATATTAAATCGTTTCTCGAATTTGTTTTTCCAGTACCTCTACCTGCTGTTCAGCAACGACGATCTCATAAGCCTGGACGACTGGGTGTTCAACTCGGAGGCGCACGTGCTCCCGATCAGGGGCAACCCCCTGTACCGGCCGGCCCCCTCCTTATAATTCGCCCCCGCCGCGCGACCAAGTGACGGACGCCATCGTCTCGCGCCGACGTGGGTGAACGGGGCGACGCTGTCACGTCGCGCGACGATGAACCCGGGAGCCCTTCGTCGAACGCTAATAGTGAAGAAGAAACTAAACTACTTACGTTAACTCGGCTCGGAGGAACGCGAAGCGAGAAAATAACCAAAAAATAGAAGAATATACCGGATGAATGTAAAGAGGCGAACCGAACAAAAATGAAAGGCATAGAAAAGGGGGGCGCAGAGATAGGAGTAAGGGGTGGGGGTAAATAACAGTCAAAAGCATACGGAAAAATAGCAAAAAAGATACAAAGATAATGGAATAAAATTCGGCAGGGTAAATGTGAAGTCCGACTGTAAAGCGTTCGATTGTTTACGGGATAAAATAGAGAAAAAGAAAGGATAATTTACGGACAATGGGGATATAGACGGAAAAGCGACGAGCGTGGTTATGGGGGTTTGAAACGCGTTCGATCGTAGCCACGCGACGCCGCGGATGACACAGTTAAAATAATTATTTTAGGTAAATCGTGGTACTGGGGGCGACGTTATTTAAACAACACACACACACACATATACATACACACGTGCGTTTGTAAATAGACAACAGGTGAGCGAATGTTGCAAGGATACGATAAATATGGTAGAAGAGAAATTGTAAGAGCACGAATGCGGCCGAGGACTTCCCGCCAGGAGAGACGCCATTTTCTCTTTGCCCGAGCGCGAGTGCTTCGACTTCCTTTCTCTATCTCTTATTTTCATTAACATTTGAACGCCGGATGGAATTGTAAACCATCGGTCGGAGATATCAAAGGTTCACGAGCTATTAAATGGTCTTTAACTCTTTCTATTCTTCTTCTGATTTTTCGCCTTTTAATTCTTCTTTCTGTTCCTTTAATTCTTCCATTGTCTTTCTATTCTTCTATTCTCTTTCTATTCTTCTTCTTCTTCGCCTTTCTCTGTTCTTCTCCTCCTTCCACCCCTTTTTCTTAATTCTCATCTCCAACCTCAACTTCTTAATCCTCACTTTTCCATCTCTCTCCTCTTACCTCATCTTCTCCCCCCTTTTTCTCCTCTCCCATCCCTCTCTCCTCCCCTCCAACTGTCTTACGTTCGAACAGTAAACGTGGCGAGCCAAGATAAAAAAAAAAGCAGCACTTGGTGCACGCGATTAACAACGACTCCATTAATAAACGATCAGGGGATGTCAGGAAGCGTTCGAACTATAGGTAATTTTTCTATGGGGCACGTTAACTAAAGCGTACAGCGATCCGAGACGATGGACAGAGAACAGCGCTCAGACTGTTCTCGCCGAACTGCGCCGAGACGAGAGAAAAACCCGTTCGCCGCTTTTTTCTAACAATTTTCTACTTTTAAATAATAACGAGTGCCGCGGAGCGATTCTATCGGTGACGCGGAGCATCGTTCGATCGAAACGCGCCATTTTGACGCAACCCTATCTTTTCTTATTCGACGTGGCCAGAGAGATATACCAATAGAGAGATCGGTCGTGGAATTGTTCGTTAACGTCGACTTGTTTAGATGTTTTATACGTGGTTAATTATAGTGGGAGGGCAACCCTCTGTTCTCGCGTTAACTTATTTGCATCGTCAGAAGATGCATCGTGATAG
>NW_027581682.1:0-3942 GCF_028453695.1 Augochlora pura
CATATTATGTTCCTTTTACTACAAACCGCAAAGAAATATATTCAATCATTTCCAACTGCAACACCTATCCGATTTAAACAACAGTAAAATGAAAAACCAAAAATCGGTCATTCGAGCAGCTGTGATACAAATGGGATTGATTTTCACGTGGTCCCCGATTGGCTAATAACGACTCCGGGCCGGACAGTCGACGGTTCTACTCGTACTCGATCAAGCACCTTTCTCCAGGGTCGTAGAACGAACCGTTCCGTCAGCCTCTCAGCGGACTGTGAAGCCATGGTCCCGCCGTATCATGGTTTGTTACACCCCGTCCGATACGAGGGCTGCACACGCGTTGAAAGAAACAATGGGCCTCGCCGGCGGAACGATCCCATGAGACGCGTACCTCGCAGGATGGTTTCCGGTCGGTGTTAAGAGTTCCACGTCGCGTCGTGTTTCGCGACACTCTCTTCGCTTTACGGTTGACTTCGGTTTTACGGCCAGTTAAGGTTCCGCCGCGTCGGTCCTGGGAATTTTCGTCGCCGGCATTCGATTGGCGAGCCGGGCGAGGAAGCCCGGCTTCCCGTGCCGAGCTTAAGATCCGTCTACAGGTGGGGCTGCGCCGATCTCGAACGAGGCTCGCTCCCGGTTTATGGAACTGTCGGGACCGAGGATCGTGTGGCACTCTTCCGTTGCCGGCGACGCCCCGTTCCAACGCTCGAATTATTATCCGCACTCTTGAATGATTGACACTGCCTCCTAGAGATTGGGCGGCAACGCCGTGGACCGCCGGAGACAAATGTCCCGCCGCGATGCTCCTCCGCGGCTTTTTGCCTCGCCGATATGTGCCGCGGCATCTTCCTCTTCGTCACTTGGAAATAAAATGCTACTCCACCGCGAATTTTGACGGAGTCGCGGCAGCTGCGATATTTGAGGATTTTAGGTGGCGCGTGTGCTAGCTGGAACTGTTACAATTTTTATTTCATTTGTAGAGGAAGATATTGCGTGGGAAGTTACGTAAAAGAGCAGAATTCGGTTTGTAGGACTATAATTTCGCGCTTTCCTGCGGTACGATATTGAATAAACTGCCAATTTTGTATATGTATTTATACTATTATTTACCTTTACTATCATATATATTGTTGCGGGCTTCGGGAACCTCGTCCGGTTCCCGTCGCCCCGTTTGTCCCGTTTCACGTGTTCGCGGCATAATGGACTATTTATTTTCACAGTTTTACAATTATACAATTCAATATACAATTTCGATTAATTAATTTCAACGTCACGGATTCACTGTCAAATCGCAACTGCCCAAATTCAGCTCGGTCGGAAGACCCTGAACCACGTTGCCGTCTTTTATTTCAAGGGAGAATTCTAAGGCGGCACCGGTCATCCATCCGGTGCTCGTAACAATATGTATAATTTATAGTAAAAATTAACATATGAAGATAATTGAAGGTAATCTACTTAATTATCATCGCATTTACTCCTGTAAGGAAAATCGCCGCGTATTGCAATTTTAAATATTTTAGTTCGTACATTGATCCACCTGTAGAATATACTACTGTGATCAAAAAGTAAGGTGAAATTGCCATTTAAATCTCCTGGGCATTAGGAAGGCAGGTAAATTTTTTTTCCTGGATTGGTAGGACTGTCTATAACATTTGCCAAGCGTCTGTTCGTCAAAAGGTTTAATCATCTCCGAGTTGCACGTGTTTTTGTAAACAACCAAAAGTGAATTTTTCGATTTTTACAATGGGTGATTTTGTTAGCAAAGAACTTGCATCAAATTTTGTTTGCGGAACGAATATTCTTGTGCGGACACGTTGAAAATGTTGCGGAAGGCCTTTGGTGATCAAACTATGGCACAAAAAAACGTTTATAAGTGGTACAACGAGTTGAAAGCAGGCCGAGAACGCGTTGAAGACGAACCGCGCTCTGGACGACCATCAACGTCTACCGACGAGGGCCACGTCGAAAAAATCAAAGATTTCGTGTTTGAAAATCGTCGATTGACAATTAAAGACAATTAAGAATATTATTTGAGCGTTATGCGTCGTTTGCGCGAAGCTACTCGTCTGAAACGGCTGGAATTATGGGCGAACAACTCCTGGTTCCTCTTCATCACGATAATGCGCCATGTCATACTGCATTGGTTCTTCGCGACTTTTTTTGCCAAAAACTCGACTTATATCGTTCCGCAGCCACCGTATTCGCCTGATATGTCTCCGTGCGACTTCTGGCTATGCAACAAATTCGGCTGATTACTTTGAAGGGGATGAAATTGATTTGTAAGAATAAATAAAGAATTTACATTTTATAAACAAATTCACCTTATTATCACAGTAGTATTTATCTACTTATCAATAACCAAATAATTCTTCTATAAATTACGAAAAAATTACTTAAATTATTTAAATTCACTTTTCGAATCACATAACGAAGGTGAAACGTTCTCATCTTGCATAAAAGTTTGCAGTCCCATAACGAACCTCGTCAGAAATGATACGAAAAGATGGAAGAAACAAGAAAACAAGAAAACAGTATAAAGACTACGATCTTCAAAGTATCTGGATGTATCAGATGAAGCTATAAGAGAGATCTGTAGAAGTAAAGATCGCGTCGAAAGCAAGGCGGAGAAGAAAATCCCAAAACAGGTTGGTCGTCGTCGTCGTATATCGGGCTTACAGGTTAATTTCTTTCTGAATTATGTATACGCGTAACGGCAGTAATACCTTCGGGGTGGTTCAAGCGTCGTCGTCCATCCATGAATTTAAAGTCGCGTACTCGGGGAATAGAGGAGGCGTTAATACTCCCGACAAATTTCGTTATTACGTACCGGTAGGGGAGGGAGGGAGGGAGGGGCGGGAGGGTAGGGAGGAAGCGGAGACAGCGCGAGCTAGGCATTTACATTGTATATAAAAAGAGAGAATCGTCGCCGGGGCAGGCGAAGGGGGCACGTTCCGCTCCTCCAGAGAAATCCTTAAAGCCGTTTAAGCCCTGCGGTGACGCCGGATCTCACGTAGCCACGGCAGAGGAGGAAGCGCAACGCCGCCGGCGTCCAACGACGGATGAATGGAGCTTAACTCTGCGGCCGTGCGATTTGTACGCGTGTTCGTTTGCCGCTGATTTGAAAGGTTAATTCACTGATAATCGGCCAACACCCTCCGGCCCTTCCATCGCCGCCCCTTTCGCGTCCACCCCCCCTCCCCCCCCTCGTCGACAGCCGATACGATACCCGCCGAACAACCCTGCGATTAATTATGATTAGACTCCGGACGTTCATGCATAAGAAATACGCGAAAAACGTATACTGTTTATGCACGAAGATATGGTAATATGCTCGAGATGCGTGTTATCGCGCATGGAAAATATGCTGGTGTGCAGGGATAATATATAGAGGTTATATACAAGGTGTGAGAAAAGTCACTCGCAATCGGGAAATGGGGGGTTCCTTGGGTGATTTGAAATAACTTTTTTCTTAACGAAAACGCAATTCGAGGATTTGTTTAGCAGTTATTAACGAAAAAAAGCTGACCAATGAGAGACCAGATCAGCTGGAGCGAGATGGCTGAATGTGGGTGGTTCTTCCACTCGTTGGCTCGGTCGCATTGCGTCAGCCGAGCTCGTCTCTCATCGGTCAGTGCTTTTTGTTAATAACTCGTCAACGATGTTTCGGAGGATATTTTTGTAAAGGAAAAAGTTACTTTAAATGATATTAGGAACTTTGTAGGTACTATTATATTATATATATTACATATATTATAGATATTATATATATTTTAGATATTACATATAGTATAGATATTATACATATGTTATATATTATAGATATTATAATTCAAGCTACAAACTACAAACTACAACTATAACTATAACTTCAACTTCAACTTCCAGGATATGGAATATGGGATCCGGGATATGGGATATGGGATATGGGATATGGGATATGGGATATGGGAT
>NW_027581683.1:0-3941 GCF_028453695.1 Augochlora pura
AGAGAGAGTAGGAGCATCGCCGATACAGAAAATCCGCGCGTGTGTCCGGCAGAGGCGTACAACCGGTGTTTCCAGAGATCCTATGCTGGGTCCAGCAGCGTCGATTTCGAGGGCAGGCACCGGGAGAACGTGAATGATGGCTCCGGGAGAGCTCTCGGTTGACTTCTAGGAACGAGCGACGCCATGGAATTAAGTGGTTCGCGAGATCTCGGTCTTGTACTTCTATTTACGTTGCCGCTAACTCGATTGACGATCCTCTTGCGCTCGCATCCGACTGTCGCTGGTGGATAGTTTTCTGCTCGGTGTATGCTCGTTGTTAGTTTATGGCAGGTTGGGTTAGGTTTGTGTGGATTTATCTTTAGGTTCGTAGAGGTTCGACTAGGTTCATCAATGTTTGTGTAGATTCATCTAGGTTCATCTATATTTCTGTGGATTCATCTAGGTTCGTCTAGACTCAGTTAGGTTCATTTAGGTCGGCCTTGGTTCGTCTAGGTTCGTCTTGATTCGTGGATATTCACCTAGGCTCATTTAGGCTTATGAAGATTCATCTAGATTAGTGTAGAGTCATCTAGGTTCATCTAGGTTCATGTAGACACATCAAGATTACATCTAGGTTCATTAAGGTTCACCTAGGTTTATTTAAATTCATCTAAGTTCATCTAGATTCATCTAGGTTTATCTGGGTTTATTTAGGACCATGTTGATCCATCTTGATTAATTTTGGTCTATCTAGGTCCATCTTGGTCCATCCTGATTCATCTCGGTCCATCCTGATTCATCTAAATCTATCTTGGTTCATTTAGGTCCATCTTGGTTCATCTAGGTTCATGTAAGTCCATCTCAATTCATCATTTCCGAGGATTCAAGTTGCATTACAAATATAATTTTCTATAATTTTAATTCATCATTTTGGGGGATTCAAGTTATATTATAAGTATAATTTTCTATAATTTTGACTCGAATGATGGAATTGAATTTAGACATAGTAAAACGACAAAGAAATGAGTGAGATAAGTTCTAAGTGAACTATAAATTAGCTTAATTATACACGAACTGGACTATGCATTAAGTTGAACCCGTATTCGTTAAGTTATCTATACATTAACTTATCTATGTATACAGTATGTTATCTATGCATTAGCTTGAGTACATGTACTCTATGCTAATTATACATGAAGCTAACCGAGTCGATGTACATTAAGTTATCTATGCATTATCTTAAGTATATATTAACTCAACTATGATTAATAATATTATGATATAATACTATAACATTGATAGTGTGATATATAATAATATTATAATATTAACTAGACACGAAGTGTCTAGCATGAATTTGACGAGAAGAAAACATTATTATATGTTTTCAGATCACCTACAAAACAGTAAAAAACGTATTTATTAACAAAGTATGAAGCAACGTTTCGAAGATAATATAAAACAATAGAATAAATAATATAGAATAAAAAATGAATTTTTAATCAAACTTTAAACTCTAATACATTTTTGCTAGAGAAAATTTAACCCAATTTAAAACTCAAGAATAAAATTAAAAAGTAAGCTATCACGATAAATATATTTACAATGAATATTTATGACAAATTTCAATTGCAATATATTTTCAGTAGAAAACTACCTTAATTGACTTGAACTATAAATTATTACTAGCGCATGATATAAACACAAAATAAAAAAATAAAAAACAATATCCTGAAACAATAAACTATAGTTATTCACATGCGAACAATACAAGCTTGTACGCAGTTATGTCCAAATTAGATCGGCCTCTTCTAGGACGAGGAAGACGAGCGAAAATGACGAGTTAATTTACGAAACGGCCGAGTTAATTGAGCGGGCGCCGCCAGGCATCGAAATCACCGCCGGGATCGTGGAAAGCGCGAGTCCCGCGGACGCGTCTCGCACGGTCCCCGACTGTATTTTACAACCGGGACCATTATAATGACATTTAAACGGCGCGCCGCAGATTGTACCGGGGACACACGCACACGCACAACGGGCATAACCTTTCCTAACCGGCTGATTTATTTGGCACGTCGTTGAACCAACACAACGGGGGTATCGTGAAGAATTACGAGTGCGCGTGATGAATCTAATAAAACAAGCCGCGCACTCTGGCCCCGTAATTCGCGAGACGATTCTCTCGCGTGGACCGTCCCTCCGACCACGGTTTTTCCACTGTCCACGGTAAATGGAAAACTCGGTCGTTTCCTCCGCGAATTCACCGCTCCGACGATATACGAATCGGTTGTGCACTTTATTCGCTTTGAGTCATCGTGCTCGAATGTGAAAAAAGGAACGTCGTGTTTCACTCGAACGAAATTTCATTCGCGGAATTTATTCGATATGTTATTCGAATAAAATTGTATTCAAGGTGTTACATTAATTATATTACCGGAATATTGTATATTATATTTCATTCGAAAACAATTTTATTCGTAACATTTACTTGATCAGATTTTATTTGAGATATTTAATCGACATATCATTCGAACACAATTTTATTCATAAATTGACTCAATAAAATTTTATTGGAGATATTTAATCAATATAATATTCGAATAAAATTGTATTTAAGAGATTTAATCAATATATTATTCGAATAAAATTGTATTCAAGAAATCTAATCGATATATTAATCGAATAACATTTTATTCAAGAAATCTAATCGATATATCAACCGAATAAAATTATATTTAAGAAATCTAATCGATGTATCAATCAAATAATATTATATTCGAGAAATCTGATCGCTATATAAATCGAATAAAATTATATTTAGGAAATGTGATCGTTATATAAATCGAATAAAATTGTATTCACGAAATCTGGTATTATTGGAATAAAATATAATTCGATTAATCGAACTACTCTCACCAAAAATTACTCGAACTACTCTCGCGCAAAGAAATCAGAAAATCAATTTCTCGTAATCGAATAAACTGGCAAGCGTAAATATAAATTGCAGAACAATGCGAATACCTCTAGACGTCGAATGAAAATTCAACGATCGCATATTGTCCGGTGCATTCATGCATAATTACCTGTATCGTTCACGGTCATCGCAGAAAAGTCATTAGATCACGTTGTTTCGATTCGAACGACGGCGGTCTCGAAGGAAACCGATTGCAAAGCCACCTGTTACAAATAATTAACAGCTGATCGCGGGCGCGTGCGCCGATGGTTAATTACTCGGCTCTGCAGTCCGAATGAAAATTCATTGTTGACCGGTGGCCCGCGCTCAAGCGGCTCATGCAATATTGAACGGGGAGAGTAAATAAAACGGGATGGACGATCGCTTTAAGAGGAAGCCATCCGCTTGAAACAGAGAGCCGGATCGTATATTCCGGCGGCCGCGACACCACCCGGTTCAACCGTTTAATGGCTACAAGATACGCGGCCGCTGTTATATTTCACATTAACCATCGCCATCGGCGAGCCGGGGCCCGGCGCGCATTCATTTCCACGTTATCTTATCGCGGCGTCTAACGAGTCCAACTTGTTAACTTGAGAAAACGCCCGGGCACCCGACGCGCTTGCCCACCAACAACAAGACTACTTTATCGACGGACGTCGTTCCCGATTGCGCTAATAGTCCGACGTGTGTGCCACCCGATCAATCGTTCGCGTGTCAGTGACTCGGCGTTATGCGATGTCCACGAGCTTACCGGACATCATCCGCTATCACTATCGCGAACCGGTTGCCCTTATCGTGTCGGCGGCGCGAGATCCTCGATCGATGCGTCTCGAGAATTTGTTTAGTGGTAGATGGGGGCTAAATCAACTATACGTGATTTTCCAGATGAGATTTATAGTTAATTGCATTTTTATTTGTATTTGTATATTATATTAATTGTATTTTTAATTTAATTTTTATTTGTATTTATTTATGTATCACTTTAATTGCATTTTTATTAGTATTT
>NW_027581684.1:0-9507 GCF_028453695.1 Augochlora pura
AATTAACAAACTGTCAATTTATTGGCAAAAATGTGTAGTTTGTAATGGATCTTATTTTGATTAAAAAAACTTACCTCGATTTGCGATATGTCGATTTAAAGATATATGTAGTTTGGAAACCGATATTATTTTTCTATCAACCTAATAGATACAATTAATCACTTTCACAGCAATTCTTACGAATTAGACAGTGTATGCTAGTTGAAATATACAAAGTGGGAAAAATTAACGATATTGACAGGCAATGTTTGGTATAACGATGAATTCATATAATTATGGAAAAATCTAGAAAGTAGATATCCTGAAACTTGGCCATCGACAATGTTATACGCATGTACGATATACATCAGTTTCAAAGCAACAAAAAATGTCCGTCGGTTTTTCTATGCTTTTGTGGCATACAAGATGAGAATAACGGCGAAGGAAGTTGATGTTTTTACTCGTCTCTTCCTAAAGTGTTTAATTTAATGAGATACGTGATCCCGTATCACGGTTAAAAACATTACGTGTTTACGGTGCGTAACGCGGTTCTCAAGACACATCAGATAGACAAAGGTGTAATGTAACAGAACCTCCGTGCTCGTTTGAAATAGCGTGAAAACTATTTCTTTGATATTCCGTACTCCTTTTACGGATATGTAATTCCTGTGATACCAAACGAGATAGCAGTAATTCAATCATAATAATTGAAGGGCAATATAAACAACGATTTACATGCTAATAAAATGACAATAAAAATTTACAATTATATGTAATATAGATCATATTAAACACTTAATACAATTGTGTTTAATAGATATAAAAAAGAACAAACCACCTGTGGTTATTAATAATATAAAACTATTGATGTGTTCTTTGTTGCTTCCCCAATATAATTAACTGCACGAGTAAAAAGACGATTGATATAACTGAACTATAATAAATCACTATTCAGAATAACCCTTTGCAGTCGGATCCATTTTAACTGGAAATCCAAAATATTTCTTCAGACTTACAGTGTTTCAATTTTATATAACCTGGAGGATTTTATACATTATAAAATTGAATTTTATGACTTATGTAACAGATAATAGCTCTTAACAATTTTTTAAATATTAGTGAATTTGATAAAGATTATTTTGAAACGCGGCGTGATAACTTTTAGAGGCGCCTGAGAGCTGCCATTCGACCGCAAAGGGTTAAAAATCAATTCGATGGAAGTAGAAAACACGATAATATACAATCTATCAATATTGATATCAAACACTGAAAGTGTTGAGATGTGTTGGCATGAGTATATTAGGTTATGTCAGGTGTACCGCTATGACAATTACGGGCTTAGGTTAGTTGCATCCGAAGGGTAGTTGGAGGGAGTGATAATTTTTCAGTCTTTCATGTTTGTTAGTTGAACTCAAATGATTGACTGCAAGAATATTTAATGACCGCAGTGAATATTTAAACTTTGTATCTGATCTACACGATATAACTTATCTACTCCGTAATCACCATGAAAATATTTTATTCCTGATAGGATCGGCACGCGGAATTTCAGATACGTCAGTTATTCTACTGAATACACACGTATTGTGCATGGAATATTAATTCCTATCGATTTATAAACTCGAAAAAAAAAGTAATACAAGTTACAATGTATTTTTCATGGATTCTGTTTTAATCCACATTTAAAATTACGTCAATTTGATTTCCTGTTTTCATTGCTTTATTATAATAATAGTAAAAACTCAATAACATATAATATGAAGTGAGGAAAACATTTAAACATGAATTTTGAGAACAAGCCACTTCTATTTAATAAATTTGAAAATATAATCTTTTATTTATTTATTAATACTTTAAACCAGGTGATTTATTTAATAAATACAAGTTTGGCACATATACATATTTTCAATATTATTCATTATCAGTTTCTAAATTCTTACTGACTTTGATTCATACTAATAATATGAAATGATCCATAATAATTCATTGCCTGCGAAAACTTTTAAGTTATATTTTCTATTATAATAAAATTAGATGAAATAAATTTATTTATTTATTACAATAAATTTATCCAAACGAGATATATAAAATTAATCAAGTGCAAATTATACGATATATTGTACTACGAGAATTATACATCTGTTTTTACAGACACATCAGGACTTGTAATCTAATAATAGTAATTTCGTCTTTACCAGCTATGCAGTTCTGAGTTGCATCTGCGTACATTTGACTCGGCATGCATGCTAAATGATAATTGAAATGCATAACGATGCCTAGTGGCTCTATTGCAATAGCAATAACAAGACGAGAAAATAAGACGGACAAGATTTTAAAAATGTGTAAAATCGTAAGAAGATATTCACAATTATCCTGTTAATAAATAACCATATAATTATTAAAGTAGAAAGTAATTACAATTATTACTATCATACAAGCATATCTTACTACAATGTACCAAGTACTTACAAGCCCAATGTCAATTCCAATTTAAATCCACTTTGCAAAATAACCTATGGAATAGCAAGGATATCTTTCAAATTATTTCATTTTTAATGTAGCTTTTAACGAAATTTAAAGAACAAGAAAATAACAGTCATCGCTAATAGCCACTGCAGTTGATACGACGTTAAACTTCGCATAGAAAAAGGTTTACCAATGTCCGTGGAATTAAATGATAGTAGTAGCTTTCGCGGATACTGTCTGATAAATTGTTAAAGTTACAATGCATGTATCATATCTTTAAGAAAAATTATAATTTAATCATGAAACACTTCATTCCAATGTACTCATGTAAAGAACAACATTATCCGTCACACATTGCAGTGCCGTATTATTTACACGTAATTCGCGTTGAATTCTGCCGTACCGAGAAACAGCCCCGCGTAAAGTTTCGCCATGCCTAAGAGGTTAACAACTCGTGGATCAACCCATTCTTTATTATTTCCGCTTGAATTAATGTTTACAAGCATTAACGGTAGCCCAGTATTATATCTATCCACGATAGTCTGATATGATATAACAAAACCGATCGAATAGTGTAACAGTGAGTCATAGTCAAACACCATTAGGGTCAATCTTAAAGATCGTATGCTCGATGAATCCATCGCAGTTGTGCCTCTGATATCTGAATTAATAAGCAGACTCGAGCGTTCGAGTAAAAGGAATATCCGCATCTTCGATGTACAATAAATTATATTATCACTAGAAGAAAAGCTTATTATTATAGGAACCGAATTATTATAAAATTTCGACCATTTGGTACGTACGAAAAATCGAATCTTTATTACGTGTGTTAGAAATAGTTTAATTTCTAGTGTAATCAGCTCTATCTAGTTATTTTTGAGCAGCACTGGCCCATGCCACTGTATAATTAGAAAGCGCGTGCGTTGACGAGTTGTCGCGAATCTTTTGTTACCTAAATGCGACTTTCCACGTGATTTGATCTTGTCCGTAATATTAGTGTTTTTATTGTGTGTCACGTTAAGTTCAGATATTCATTCTTTTTAATTAATTCTTAATTTCGCGTATTCCACAATAAAATCCTGACAACTTGTAAATATTTGTCCCTCTGCTCATGTTATGTTGTTGCTTATAACGTAACCTCGTTTACAGTCATATCATATATTGACAGCGTCAGATTTTGCGCCGAAAAGAATCTTTTGGAGAATAGTTTCAGTTTCATTAATCGTATTACTTAGGTTTTGTGGAAATTTTTGGGTTTGCTTTTCGACGCTTGCCGTGTGAAGTCATTTACTATTTCGAGAAATGTAAACATAGATCAACAGCAAATGGTTAATCGTAGCAAGATGATTCAACTGCAGATATTTTTCGAAGCTGTAAACCCTTCTGACCGCGGTTTGGTTTACCATTAAAAGACCGCTATAATGACCAGTCTTCGCTCTAACTGGATTGATTAACTTAGCACGTGCTCTGAACCGGCTCGACCGGCGAAATACGTAATTACACGACGGATTCACGCCGGTGTTTGCCGACCCCGAAGTACCTTGTTGCCGACACGCGTGTCACCAGCGAGAGGAAAGACATCTCTCTGTTATTTTCTCGCTGAAGAAAATTTTAAGTTGAATATCCTTTGTTTTAAACCGAAGTCAATGTTTAATCAGCAGGAGAATACACTTCGACAAGATTTGTAGTTCGAAAGTTCGAAAACCGACATTTATTTGACGGAGAATTTTGAATTCAGACATAACCTGACATTAATTTTTTACTAACCTAATATATTTATTTCAGTCTATTTCTATCTTTGATGTAACGTGTTACGTATGTTGTATACGTTATGTACACATTATTATTATCATCATAATAATAACAAATAATGTGTAAATAACGGATCGTAAGTATTTTGATAATATTACTAATTATTATCATTATTTGATTGTATATATATATATTAATACACACATATATATTAATCACATCACACCGTACTAAATATTATATAATTAGAAAAGAAGTTGTGCTCGCATTTCTATAAATATATATAATAAATAAATCGGAAATATTATGTAAAGCGAGAGTAACTTCAGGAGTGCAGTGACAGTGAACGTTAGTGTAATCTGCGTCGTTTTACATACGCGGATTACAACATTTACAACCGAATGGGTGAGTTTTCCATTAATAATATTTGTGACATTTTTTAAATTAACAGAAAATTCATAAAATCCTTGTTCGTTACTTTGATCGTGGTTCAAAGCAGTCGGGACCCGGCTTCAGTCAGCTGGCTCGCGCGCGTAGCAACAGGTTGAATCCTCGTGAAAAGGTTACTTGAAATGGCCTCAGGAACCCCCCATTTACCGGAGTATGTATAATTTCGAAACATACAAGATGTGGCAGAATTTTGGTTATGTCCGTCATGCGTAAAATTTTGTTACAATTTGATATTTAAATTTTAATTCTGGCGACGACTAAAATATACTCGTCGATTTTAATATGTTTAAAATGTTTAGAGGTCAACACGAAATGAAAAAAACAAACGAAAATTATAAATAATTTGAGTTGAATTCATAACTTCCTTCGTCATCGCTTGATTATCGCGACACATACTGGTGAGCGCTTTGCATTTTTTAAAATAACAATTTAAAACGGCTTTGTAACGTTATATTAATCTAAATAATTTTATGGATTATGGACGAGATTATTGTAATTTCTAAAAAAATTCTTAGCTATAGATCTTTGATCCTAAAACATTTATTAAAATCTGCTAGTAAATAAAGTGTTAAGGGAGAAACAGTGTTGCATTAATGATTTATTTTTAACAAAACATAACGCTTCATGAATAAATCAAATGAAAGAGAATGTATTGGAATATTGTTTTTAATACATTCAACTGGTTTAAACAACAAAAGTTCTATATTTTGCACAAAATTTGTTGAATCGCCTTTTGACTAATTTTTGATTCAAAATACTCCAGTGTGCATCGCATAGTCACAGTTAGAGTATTATTTTCGTTTGAAAAATAAGTATTTTCTCTGGTTAGTTTCAGTACAAAAGTGACCAGTAATTGAACGATACTCGAAATTATCGGGCGGCTACGACCGGTCATTAGCAATCCTTCTAGGTGTAGTTCCTCGAAACACCTTATTTCAAAGAAGTAACATATCACAGACTTCGAAAAGTCAGAGTTATTACAAGGCTCCTGAGATAAAATTAGAGCCTTTCAAAGTACATTGTAGCTATCTGTTTAATATCCGTGAACACGTGGCGAGGATTGCGGGTAGATAATTGGTGTCGATAGTCGCATCGTTATCAGATTAGTAGCTCTATCATTTTCTTCTCAAACTCGTGGCGCGCATTGAGAAAATGCAAAACTGCAATGATTTCTCGGTAAACTGAGTCATCGATGGTAATTTTGTAGATATGAGAAATTATTACATTCCTCGTTATTTATTATGCAATTGAACTGGACGGATGGATGCGTTTCGGATGCTTGCGAAGCATTCTCATTTGCGCTATTTATTAGGTACTTTCAAGGTCGTTCAAGGTCGTTCAAGGACGATCAAGCTATCGGCTATCTATTTTCGTTAATAACTCGTTAACAAAGCCGCGGATTGCATTTCGGCAAAGGAAAAGGTTACTCCAAATGGCCTCAGGAACCCCTCATTTCCCGGAGTATGTATAATTTTGAAACACCCTGCACTTCTATATCAAATATAATAGAACATAGAAATATAAAGATATCAATAACAATATAAAAGTTATTTTCAGTACAAAATTATGCGCATGATTGTTAGTAAAAATGTGATTTACGTTATTGTGATTCTAACCCATTCAAACAATATTGATAATGTATAATTTATTACGCATAATATCACGGAATGTAATATTGATGTTAATTAATTTGTTGTTTATATATAATGTCATCAAATTGATATCTACCTACTATCTACAGCAAATTGATGTCAATTACCTAGACGACATCAAATATTTTCTATTGTTCTCCAAGCGGCGCCCTTATTATTCGCTTCATTGAATGTCAGAATGAAAAGTCCTTATTAAATGCCGATTGAAAAAGAAATCTCACGACAATTTTTATCTTACGTGTGACGTCATCTTAGAAGCACAGTATCTCATTGCATAGGCCGTTTTCTGTACTGACATTCGTAATTTCCGGTTAAGAAAATTGCTCGGGGGTAACTTTAATTCCAGAGTGCTAAAGAATATTTTATCGAAGACGTACCTTTTCGGATTACCGCAACGCGGGATCAAGCGTAACAGCGATTTCGCATGGCCTCCGGTTGCTTCTGTGGTCAACGATTTTCACCAGCGATGAAATCTTGGAACTACAACGAATACGCGAACGATAATTAATATGTTGTCTGGGCTGACCGAACAATTCGCTACATGGTTGATAACGCCATAAGATACGACCGTGTTCTGCCGAGCGAACCTGGATCGCATTCACTTTTATGCCAATTAGCTAATTGGATCCCGCGGTTTTCTTATAATACGCGCAATTGGTCATTTCAATAAATAATTCGGTCGCTTGTAAATATTGGAAATATTTCTTTTCCTTTTCTCCTGAAAAATATTTTGAAAATTATTTATATATACATCTATTATATATTTATATTATGAGGGTAGTCTGATGCTTCCCGGGAAAAAACCACGGACTATTATTTACACTATGATTTATTATTTACTATGATTTACAGATTACAGTTGATATAACCTGATGTCCGTTAACTCCTGACGCTGATCTTGATATTGATCTTGACATTGAAAAAGCCAATTGTGTTATTTATATTATGATATTTATAAGATTATTTAATATTTTTTCCTCGTGTACGACATGGAAATAATTGCATAAAAGATCCTAGAATAACAATTTCCCCCTCATTTTTGCTTCACACCTTAAATTAACAAATTCTGTTTCATTTGTAACATATCTTGTCTAAAAAAGAACGCGTCTTGCGACACGAACGTGACGAATTAAATGTTTTACGTGAAGTGAAATCGGTTCCCAATTAGAAACTATCGTTCACGAATTAACTAGAATACAAAAACATATTTCGGTGACGATTTGTATATTTATATCTGTATATTTGTATATTTACTTGTACAGTTACTTAAAATGCGCCGCAGAGATAATTTGCACAAAAAATTCTAAGATAACAACTTCTCCTACATTTTTGCTTCATTTTTTAATTATTTGAGATTCGTCATAATCTTTTGACAATATCTATTTTCAATCGACATTAAATTATAATATCATTATGATATAATTATAATTATATTATGGTTATATCATAATTAATATTAATTCTAATTATCGATTTCTATAAACATGGAACGAAAATGCGGAAACTGTTCACTAAAAATAATTTGCGTACTTAATGACAGACATGACTCTCAAAATTCAGAACGTTGCTTTTAAACGTGCATATATGCAGGAATTTGATTACTTAATGTTATTCGACATTAACAATTTCAAGATTCTGGTATAGTCGTTCAAAGCACACGTTTCAGAAGCAAATTAAATCTTCTATTTAACTATCACAAACAGATTCTTATATCGCGTCTCGTTAAAACCATTATCACGTAACAAGTAACCGTGTCGTGCAGCTGGCTCATCACGAGTGTTCCAGTGTTACGTTAAGGTAATTTTCCTTCTTCCAGTAGCTTCCATCGTTTACGCATCGCGAAGCAACCTCGCGAAAATCTACCTGATATTATTCGCGCAGCGCTTTGCTTCTTGTTCCGCTTCCTAGAAGTCGACCAATTGTTTCTTTCCTGTAAGAATTGTTTTTTTTTCAGCATTCCCCGATTTCGGCAAGAGATTATATTCGAGCGGCGATTAGGTAATTCGTAGGCTTTCGGTGTTCGCGTTGTGGCGTTTACAGAAAATAGTGAATACTGAAGCTATGACAGCATTCGGGGGTCTATTTTGTTACAGAATTTCGAAATAGTCACCGACAAAAACAATTAGGCGAACAATTTTAGTATCAAGTTGAAACTATTAATCGTAAATGTAAACGAAATTATTCATAAAAATTACACTATCGAAAGATTTTCGTACTCGGTTAAAAATAACGAGATTGTGGATTTTATGCAATTTTTATTATTTTATACAATTTATGAATATCGTTACATTATTTACAATATATAAAAAATCGCTATATAACTATCCTTGTGTACAACTAATGTGGATAATTATTATTCTCTTATAAAGATCCACAGTCTACAAAATTTGTTTCGTTGCCTATAATCATTATTGGCTGATGTTATTTAGAAATGTAAACATTTGATTCAAAATTATAATTGTCGTACGATTACTTTTTTCATATAGGTTATGAAAGTTATAATTCCCGTATCAAAGTGATTATCTAATTATTTACATCATGGTGATCTATTTTAAATGGCGATTGTTTGATCAAGTGTAACAAAAAGATAGACGCGGTGTCAAAAGTCACGCGCAACCGAGAAATAGGAAGTTCCCGAGGTCATTTAAAGTATTCGGTTGGTAGGAAAATAATGTTGGTAGGAAAAAAATGCGCACTTTCAGCAGCAGCTTGGTTGGTAAATACGTTCCCTTGCAAGTAGTGGTCGAGATGTTTGAAGACGTGATAATCGGTTGGCGACAGATCCGGGGAATACGCTGGATGGGGCAGGGTTTCATATCCCAAATCATTCAACTTTTGTAGCGTTAATTGTGCGACCTGTGGTCGAACGATGATTCTTTTGGTCTACGCTCAACTCATGCGGCAGCCATTTGTCGAGCATCTTTGACTTTCCTAGCTATCTCAGGTGGTCGATAACTGTTGGATGGCTTACATCTAACTTCTGCGCAACTTGTCGAACCGTTGTTCGTGCATCAGCTTCAACTAGTGCCTTCAGTTGGTCATTGCCTACAAGAGAAAGGCGTCCACGACCATTTTCATCTTCGAGGCTCTTGTCTCCACTTCGAGATTTTTTGAACCAACCCTGCACCGTGGGTTCATCTACGGCATCATCTCCAAATGCACTGTTGATATTACGAGTTGCAGTTGCAGCTTTATGACCCAGTTTATA
>NW_027581685.1:0-3939 GCF_028453695.1 Augochlora pura
AAGTTCGAATCGCTTCGACTTTTTCTGGGAGCGGCCGGGTACCGTGCACCGATACTGGGCACCCCAGAAACGTCTACAATGGAACTTTGTCTTTCAGTTATTTTATTTCTTTTCAAATTCGGGTTTTGTCAATTCATAGGGTTATTACTTTAGTGTCCTTTTTATATCGCCTAATTACATTAAGAAATCTCGTTTGCGCTAAATCGCTTTATGAATATAGCCGATCATAAAGCGATTTCTTCCAAATTAGTTTTCCAGTTTATGGTAGGGTCGCCAGATGGGCCGCGCCGGGCACTCGCTCGGGTCTCGTCCGGTGCTACGTCACTCACTTGGGTTTTCCCGGTACTACATCACCGCGAGGCCCGGGCCCTCTGACTTCCCTCTCCATCTCACCGGTAGCCAATCCGTGTTTGAGCGTTCATTCCGAAAAGGCATAAAAGGAACGGAAAACTTGCAATCTCGTACATTACATTTTTCGCAATTACATTTTCCAACACTCTTCAGTATTCCGATCATCGCTTACATAACGTCAGTTCATCTCACAACATAATACCGAAACATAATCAGTAAACCCGTGTATTAAAGTGACTTGTTTTTGTTAGAATATATTGTTTATTTCATGTTTGAAAGTGTGTCACATTCTTCACCTCAACCAGCTCTACTACCTTAAGTGGTCATAGGGCATCGCGACTAACGTTGTCTTTGTAGAATCGAGGCCTTACAACCCTCGTAGACCGGTCAGTGGTCTCAGTGTTAGTTCGCGAAAAACATCCACCATAAAGGTGATTTTCGTGGTACGGTCCGTCACGAACAAGCGGCTTGTAGACGGCGCGGAGTCGTTCGCCGCCATTAACGTCCGTCCCGCCGATTTCCCGTCGCGTGGGAACACGGTGCGCGACATTTCCTTGCGGCGGATCCGTGCTTCCAATGGTACCAGCACCTGCCGTCACCAGGTGATACCTCGCTGTTGCGATATCGCGATTTCAATGCCCTTCTGCCGCGAGGGCCGCGTGATTTGGACCGTGCGCGGTAAGTGTCGCGTTCGATGCGGAGGGCCGCGATTTCGGCGGCGGAGTTCCGCTATCGCGACTTGGGTGTCGTCCGTTCGACTTGTCGACGAGGCGGCGACCTGCGGGCGGATCGACACTTCCATGACGGTATCGGCGAGGGCCGCGAGGTCTAATAGCGGCTCCCGTTGTCGCGTCACTAACACTGTCTGTGCACCCGGCGGTAAACGCAACATCCACAAAGTTTTCAGGAAATCGTCCGTCACCGCACCGCCGGCAAGCTGTTGCAGGCGTCGCAGGAACGCGGAAGGTTTCCGGTCGCCGATCTCCTCGTGTTCCAGAAGGTTCCGGATGTCCTGCTCCTTCGAATCCGCTATTCGCCGTATTAGCTTGGCCTTGAGCGTCTTGTACATATCGGCCGCCGGAGAGTTGCCGATGATGTCGACCACTACGTCAGCGTACTTATTCTCCAAGTTCGCTGTGACGTAGTGGTACTTCGTCGCGTCCTGCGTGATCCCAGAAAGGACGAACTGGGACTCCAACTGCTGGAACCAAATCCGCGGGTTCTTCTCCCAGAACGGTGGGATTTTGATCGCCACTCGCGCTACGCCCGCCACGGGCGCGGCGTCGGGTTAGCCAGTCATCGCTGCGTTTCGTTTCAAATGCACCCGAGCTGCACACGCTGGCGGTTCGCTCTGCCTTTGCGCGACAGATCGCGTCGGGGTCACCAATTATGTGGTGCACGGGTGAAATAATGGATTACTCGTTCGCTTTTCTTTGTCCTTTATTATACCTCGGGAGCAACCGTCTGCATCGTCTGAGTTCTCGCAAGCGAATGCGCGTCGTTTGCCTTTGTCTGGCGACCTCCCGCCTTCGATCGCTAATTGTTAAATAAACGACGATCGTCCTACGGATCGATCGTCGAGCGCTTCCCGAGGACGATTGTCGGTGCGCGTACAATGTATGGCGGCGCGCGTACAATGTATGTTGGCGGACC
This sequence comes from Augochlora pura, assembly GCF_028453695.1. NCBI lineage: Eukaryota > Metazoa > Arthropoda > Insecta > Hymenoptera > Halictidae > Augochlora > Augochlora pura. The sequence goes on from NW_027581685.1 coordinate 2,005, forward strand.
GTGTGCACGTTGCACAGGACGCCACATGTAAGATACGGCATAATATCCAAGGATAAAGGAGAGACAGAAGAGGATACAAGCGAATTTAAGTGGATAGAAGTGACATACAACATAATATCCAAGGCAATAAGAGAGATAGAAGAGGATACAAGGGACTTTAGGTGTATATAAGTTGGAAACAAAATAATATCCAAGCATAAAGTAGAGACAGAAGAGGATTCAAGGCAATTTAAATGGCTATACGTTAGACACAACATAGTATCCAAGGATATAAGAGAGATAGAAGAGGATACAAGGTAATTTAAGTGGATATAGGTAAGATACAACATAATATCCAAGGATAAAGGAGAGACAGAAGAGGATACAAGCTCATTTAATTGTCTATAAGTCAGATACAACTTGATAGCCAAGGATATAAAAGAGGTGGAAGAGGATACAAGGGAATTTAAGCGGATATAAGTGAGACACATCATAGTACCCAAGGATATAGGAGGGATAGAAGAGGTTACAAGGGAATTTAAGTGCACATAAGTGAGCTACAACATAATATGCAACGATACAAGAGAGATAGAAGAGGATACAGTGGAATTTAAGTGTATATAAGTGGGACAAAACATGATAGCCAAGTATGTAAGAGAGATACAAGAGAATAGTAGGGAATTTTAAAGTACATAAGTGAGATGCAGAATTATATGCAACGATATAAGAGAGATAGACGAGGATACAAGGAAATTTAAGTGTACATAAGTGAGATACAACATAGTATCCAAGGATATAAGAGAAATAGAAGAGGTTACAAGGGAATTTAAGTGGATATAGGTAAGATACAACATATTATCCAAGGATAAAGGAGAGACAGAAGAGGATACAAGCTGATTTCATTGTATATATGTGAGATACAACATGATAGCCAAGGATATAAAAGAGAGAGTCGCTAGTCCAGCAACCTCCACGTGGTGCGACTCGGGCAATCCGTGTAGCTGTCGGCTCTCGGGCTGGCAGGTGCATGGAGGTGATGGCTGGACACGCGGCCGATGGGGCAGGCCGATCCGGTACGAATGAGGAACGGGGGGTTTCACTCACCTTTGGTGAGGGCCCTCCCAGTATGAATCCGGGGAACCCTATAAACGGGTCTACCCTTGAATGCGGGGGGCTACCAATAAACGGGATGCTCCCAACGGGTAATGTCTGGTCGGGGACCCTATAAACGGGTCGCCCGAGACTGAATGTGGGGATCGACCTGCTTCCTCGGCTGCGTGAGGGCGCGACAGCGGGCTCAGCCCGCCGGGAGGGTCGTCTCCGCGAGAGGGGAGGGTTTTCCCCCCAAGGTCGCCCCCTCCTAAAGGTGGGGGGGGGGGGGAGCGAGTAGCTGCAATGATCCCTGGAGCGATGCCGGCGGGAACTTCGGTTCCTGGCAGGGTCTCCCATGCCGGTAAGGTTCAGGGGGAGTGCTGAAAGTTAAACGGCGGCCAAAGAACACACCGTAAACCTGTGGTCATGTTTTACAGGAACGGGGGGCTTGCCTTAACCGGCCGGTCCGCGAGGATGACAACCTCTATAAAAAATCCCTAGCCCCAAGCAGTGTATGCGCGGCGAAGAGGGCGCGTCTGTCCTTTGCGGCAGGCGTGGCTGGTGGGTGCACCAGTCGTTAGCGGTCAGCCCCAGGGTACCTGGCGACCCCCTGGGTGTTTTAGCCTTCCCCGGGTATGGCGGCTCTGCCCGGGGTGACCTCTATTCCGACCACGTTCGTGGGATTCATTATGAGTACCAAGTCTTTTACAAAAAAAACCGGGGAGGGGGGAAACGAGGGTGAGGAGGGCGCTACAGCGCCGGTTGTGGTGGGGGAGAGCGTGGTGGCAGAGCCACGACGCGATTCGGCGTACCGCAGCGGTAGTCGCTGTGGTCAAACGGTGGTGGAATTAGATGACGACGAAG
>NW_027581686.1:0-3938 GCF_028453695.1 Augochlora pura
AGCTTTAATCCCAGCTAAGAACGATCATCCTACCATAATTCTTCGCGGAATTATCGTCCGCCAAAGTATGCCACTTTCAAAGCGCAATGAGCGGAGGGTTCGCGATTCCCATGGAAATCGAGAGTGCACTCTCGCGATGAATGGCGGGCAAATTAAAACGTAGGCGTGCAGGATTTCGTCGCACTGTTAACGAAGCCTCTCTCTCTCTTTTTCTCTCTCTCGGTCTCCGTCTCTCTAGAGACTCGGTTAATGGCGTGTCCAGGCGGTGGCTTAATGTGACTTCGATGTTTCCACGATACGCGCCGCCGCGGCACAAAAGTCGTCGCGACTCTTTCCGTGCAACCCGGTCCCGATAGTTGCACAATGCACGGTGGAAACGGGACGGTCGCGTTCATGCGCCGGCATCGATGACCGCCGCAATTTCGATCACTATCCGGCAAGCACCGCAGAAGACTCCTCTTCTCATTTGGTTCGTCGACGAAGCGGCCGCGCGTAATCCGCGGCGGCGGATCGATCGCGCGATGATCTTACCGGCGCGGATTCCTCGATTCAGATATTAACTGGCGAGGAACAGGCAACAGCTGTTTCTTCTCGGTGAAATCGGTGATTGAAGCCTCTCCGCTTGCGCAACCACGTGTGCGATATCCTTCTCCGCCGTCGTCGCTCGTCTCTTTTTCTACGCGCGCGCGCGAGACTCTCTCGTTTCGCGTCAACAATGAGCGGCGCGCGGTGGCAGCCGCCGAATCATCGGCTCGGTCGCCGGAGTTAGTGAAAAAGCACGTTAATGGTCTGACTTTCACGCTCGCTGGTGCAGCGCACGCCCGGCCCCGCGATGCTGGAACAGAGAGCGCGGAGCGAAATTGGCGAAAAACCTGCCGGCGTTCTTTTACACCGACGATTGAGATCGCGCCGTTTTGCAACCGTACGGTCTAGCCGAGACAACACGGCTATCGTTGTTATTGCTGCGTTTTGTCGACGGCTCGCGCCTTTGTAAATTTTACGTCAGGTTGGCTGAGAGGATATTTGTACAAAGTTCGAAGCGAAGTACGCGGGAGAATTGATGGGATGGATTGTCGTAGAATAAATTATTTAATACTCGTTAAAAGATAGGCTAAATTATTTAATGCTCGTTAAAAGGTAGAATAAATGATTTGACGCTTATTAGAAGACAGAATAAATGATTTAAGGCTCGTTAAAAGTTAAAAGAAATTATTTGGTCCTCGTTACATTATCTAATGCTAGTTAGAAGTTAAAATAAATTATACGACACTCGTTAAGAAGCACAAGAAATTATTTAATGGACGAATATAAAACAGCTGTCTTTATAGCTCTGTAAATCTAGTACTAAAACGAAGTAGCTATTATGTAAATTACGCCGAGCCATCTAAACTTTTATGGAACCTTGGATTAGCTTATTAAACAATATCTGAGAAATTGTCCTTACACGTAGTAATTGATTAAGAGAATGAAAGAATTAAAATATAATATTTTCACAATTTTGATCACAATGAGCATCGGCCATCGTCGCTGCGCCACCGAGTTCGTTGACACGGCACAATTATCCGTTTCGTGTCGCGCGGCTCGAGTTACGGATAATTAATCTGTCATGGTTACTTAATCGCCGCTAAGCCGCGCGCCGCGATTTGCCGCGCGGATTTTTCGCAGCCTCGTGTTTCATTTCGCGACCCGCGTCGAACCCCGTTTCGTTTCAGGAAAAGCACACGGATAATGTGTGCCACGACGCGGAGGTTTACAAGAACGCCGATCGACGACGACGCCGACGTCGATGACGTTACGTGGCTCGCATTGTTTCCGATTAAGCAAGTGTCACGGACGCGCACGTCGCGCTACGTCACTTCGACGAGTGATTGACCCAGCTGCTCCGCGTATCGTCCTTTCGAGCTTAGGCGAACGCATTGTTCTTTCTGCGCGGCGCTTTCGCTTTCTTTCGATACTTTTGCTTTCGATTTCTTTCGCTGCTGTGCTTTCGATTTCTTTTGCCAGTTTGTTTTCATGTTTTTTCTTTTGCTACTTTTCCTTCAATTTTTACTACTTTACTTCCATTTCTCTTTGCCACTTTATTTTCATTTTTATTTGATTCTTTGCTTTCGATTTGCTTTGCCACTTTATTTTCATTTTTATTTGTTTCTTTGCTTTGCCACTTTATTTTCATTTTTATTTGTTTCTTTGCTTTCGATTTGCTTTGCCACTTTATTTTGTAAATAAAATTGTATTAATCCAATAACCAAGTGACACTAATTAATTTATTCCCCTGTTCTACCAACAAATATAGACACAATCTCAAAATCACCAATTTGACGCAACAAAAGTCAATAATTAAATATATAATAAGTAATAATATATTAATAATAATTAAATACTATAACCAAGTACCCAACTCGGACATTTATTATTCCACGTCGCTAAAATCAATTTCTCTTTTTCAATCTACTTATATCGTAAAAGTGGCCCCTGAAGAGCGAATCGAATAAATAATTAAATAATTCACCAAATCTGTCGGTCTGTCGAGACCGCGAATTCCTGTCAAAGAAGTAGAAAGAATATTGTACTCACCGACATGATCGATGCCCAGGAGGCAGCGTCTGGAAAAGAAAGATCACCACAGAGCGGCACAAGTCGAACCCTTCGAGCCCGAGTCGCAGCGCAGCGATGCTGAGAGGGCGAGGGTTGGCGTTGTCGATTATCTCACAGTCTCGGAACTATCGCGACGTAACCGAAATGGAACGGCGCCGAGGAAAATGAAAGAACGATGGCTTATGGGGTAATCGAAACCTCGCGACGAGACGAAGACGACGGGATGCAAAGACGATGCGATGCAATGATATGCGAGACGACGCAAAGATAACGCAAAGGCGACACGATACTATGCAAAGACGACACGATACTATGCAAAGACGATACGATACTATGCAAAGACGATGGAAGACGACGCGAGTGCGAGCAGCTGACGAGCACGCAAGCCTGCCAGAATACGCCGGCCCGGATTAATCAGCGGAGACGTATGCGGGATTCGCCCGTAATTCGACGACTGGTCATCGGTGTGACGACGCCAGGGTATTCAAAGATCGAAACGCGTCGCGATCCCGGCGGAGCCGCGTCGCTCTGCCGTCCAGGGGGGGCCACTCGGACAGGAGGAGCGGTGCGTTGGGGGGTTCGCGAGGAGGGGGAGTCAGCCCGAACTGGGCCCCCCCGCGATTCTTTTTTCGGAGAGAGAGAGGGAGATGCCCGAACCCTCTTGGACAGCTGGTAGGGGATTCGGCGAGGACCCACGAGCCGAGATCCAAAGAGAAAGAAAGAAAGAAAGACCTGGGAGCAAGAGAGAGCGAGAGAGCGAGAGAGAGAGAGTTGGGAGGACGTAGCTACGGGTCCGGCAGAAGCGGGCCCAGGTGACGGCGGAGGAGGGGGAGTAGGCCCGAAACTCGGAGGAGCGTACCGGGGCAAGAAGCGCGCATTCTTGTGTGTCAGCGCGCGATAGTTATGGACCCCCGGCAACCTTGTCCCAGTAGCCGCGTGCTACTCGCGCGCAAGCACACCACGAGATAGAGAGAGAGAGAGAGGGAGAGAGAGATCCCGGCGACGAAATACGAGCCCTGATAAGGGGTCAGCTGTGTGCTCTGCCACGGGGGAGAGACGACCATCGCGCGCCCGCCTTCCGCGCGCCACACGCTTGTTTTCGAGCATCCGAACGGTCGACCGACCGACCGGCCGGCCGGCCGCGCATATCTGGGTCATGGTTCCGCGAGAAAGAAGATGCGCCGGCTGCTCCGACCCTCTCCGCGCGGAGAGACAAACCTTTGAACCTGCGCTCGACGCGAGCTCCTGCCAGATTGTTCCTGACTTGATCATCGACGTTCCGTCGTCTAGCTCCGTTTCCTTGTTAACCCCTTGCCGTACTTTGACGAGTCCGACTCGTCAAA
>NW_027581687.1:0-3932 GCF_028453695.1 Augochlora pura
GCTACGATTTCTTGGGCCGTAGTTTCAAAGGCCAGATCTTTTAGGTGAAGGGTCCTTATGTCCTGACGTCTTGGCTGTATCGACGCCTTAGCTCCATTGACCCTCTTCACAACCAGGTCTCGAAGCATATCGTGCATCTAGGTACCTTATTCTTGCAGGTGTTTGTATGATGTTCATCCCCACAACTTCTACAGAGTTTAGATCTGTCGGGGCCTTCGCATTCTTTTGCTACGTGCCCATATTCCCGGCATTTGTAGCATTGTGTCAATTCTTCTCTCATTTGGATGAAGCTTTTGCCCCACCCAATCTTAATCGATCCTTTTTCAAGTAACTTCTCTGCTACGTGAGAAGGAGCGATGATGGTAGCATTCAATCTGCCCGCTGGAGCAGGCCTGATTGCCTTGATGGCTACCTCCTTGGAGGCATCCTCGGATAAGCAGCGCGCTATTACTTTCCTTATGTCGTGTTCTTGAATGTCTCCATCCATCTGCTTGAAGTGGAGAACTTTTATATCTTTTCTATTTGAGCCTATCCTGGCTTTAGCCCCGGTTACTTTTTCATTGATAAGGGCATTTAGGTTTGTTAATTTAGAGTGACCCCCTCTCACTGTGAGAACCACTTCACCATTCTTGCTTGATCTGACACTTGAGATCTTGAATCCTTCTTTGTCGATGTCGATATTGCTTTTCATGTTTTTTAGCATCTCTGCATAGGATTGTCCTGCCGGTTTCACAATGATGGTACCCGTCTCATCCTTGCGGCCCAAGCTGCTACTTATATTATGGGCTTTGCTGTTTTTAGGTGACAGGATCACCAACTCTATGTTTGTGTCTATAAACACCGCTTGTATCATCTTCCTTAATTTTTCTACAAGTAGGTCGGGTAAGTATGTGATAAATAACTTTCGAATTTTGTTTTCAGATGCGGCGTTCCTGAGCTCAAGCAGCGTTTTAAGGACGATTTCGGGTTCCGGTTTATCTTCCTGCTTCACCCTGTCAAATAGGTAGTATATTTTTCTTTCTTTGTTATAGGGTCCTTTAGATGTAGCAATCCTTGTGTTATTTGTGATAAATGTAATATCACCTGCTACAAAGTTGCAGTCCATGATCATTTCCGATACCTGGTATCTCTCCAGGACCATTTTACCCGGTCCGCTTGCCGATTTGAGGTCGACGGGGACGAAACACGCCAAGTTCTCATCAAGTGTAATGGATGCTGGATGTCTGTGATCTATTTTAGTATTAAAATTTTCATCGTATATCCATTTCTTGTCCAAGGTTTCTTTCAGCGCTTCCCATCTTTCTCCGTCTTTCCTCCACTTCCTGAGGGAGTCGGAGTCTATGGCAGAGGGGTCCGTTGTTTGGGTGGCGATTTCCCTGGTTGTTAGACTTTTGGTTTGAGTCGTATATGTGGAGTCGGATTCCTTTAACTCATCGGGTACATGTACTTTAAGAGTTTCTCTAACCTCACGCATACTGATTATTGTTTTAGTAACCTTTTTCCTCAATTCCCGGTCACTGGGGTATTTATTGCCAACGTATTTTTGCAGCTCGTAAAGTTCTTCCATCAGTCTTTCAATACCAATGTCCGATCCCTTTTCGCAATTTTCATTTTCACTGGATCCTTCTCTTTTCCTTTTGTGTATTTGTTTCAGTGAAACGTCTTTTCTAGTTACAGTTTGTCTGATTATTTCAACCTCTTCGTTTTGTTTCAGCACTAACTCTGACAATGAAGATGATCGTCTTCTTTCCGTTTCCTGAGGAGACCTAGTCATCTTCCTGGATGTCGCAAAGGGAGATATAGTAATCTCATCCAACCCCATAATCTCCGGAAGTATATACCGGTCAAGGGTTTCGGTGTCTCTATAAGTGGATGCCGAGGGCTTGTTCGCGTCCGTACGCGATAAGTACCTCGACCTTTGGTCTAGAAACCGCGTAAATTCTACAAAGGTGGACGGCCCGTTTGAATTCAAGGATTGTCTTTCCCACTCGTTGAGGGAGGCCGCGTCTAATTTCCGCGATAGAAACCCGACGAGGATCGCGTCGATAACCTCTCCCGGCTTCAACATTTTCTCCAGAGCGCGAACGTTGTTGATCGCGACATCTGCGAATTCGCTAAGCGCGCCGCTATTTTGTTTTTGGATCGGTTTCATTTCAATTAAGGAACTGACGTGATGATTTGACAAGGCCTTGGGGTCGTCGTACTTTTCCTTAAGGTGCTCCCACGCCAGCTTATAGTTTCCCGCGGATGTGCTGTGCGACTCTATCACGCGAGCAGCGGCACCCGACAGCGCTGACACGAGATAATTGAATCTATCGATGTCGTTTAATTTATCTGACTCATGCAGGAGCGACACGAACGTATCTCGAAACCGTCAACGCGATCGAACCTTTCGTAGAGGCCCTCGTTTGCCCGAACGCGTTTCTCGAAAGCATCTATGTCTGTATTGTCATCGGTAGACGCCACAAACCTTTTCAGAATTGTTGCGTCGAGTCCGCGTACGCAATTGCCGCAGATCACTCGAAGGCGCGTGTGTTGCGATGATTGAGGAATCAACGAGGTGTTGTTGGTTTAACAATTTATTAAAGGTTCAATAGTATTCGAAATGGGAAATGTTTCGGCTGTGACGGTTCGGATGCTGAATTGATGGGTGGTAGCGATGCCTTGTTCTTCGTTGTCCTTGGTGGTTGTTTCCCTTGGTTGCTGCTTGATTGTAGCTGCGTCACTGCCGATCACCCTTGTTTCCTTCCTGCGTTCCTCTCACTCCTTACTGTTCGTCTGACTGCTTCTAAAACTGTACTGTCCTGCTTCTAAAAAATGCCTTATATTTATACCATTTAGTGTTCCGGTAAGGAACCAATCATGATCGATTGTTTGAAGGGCCCGTGTGGTGATCGGTCGGTCGGTTGGTCGTCCGATGGAATTTCCGAAGAGGAGCGGCTTCGACCGATTTACGGTTTTAACATTTTTCGCCCTCGCAGAGTCTTTGCGTTGAATATTTTCCATCCGACTTGTTGTTCCGAGACGGAATATACTCCCCCCGTTGAGAGACCTGCGATCAACATACTCGGTGTGGTGGTTCGATTCGGTGGTAGAATGTATGTGAAAATGAATTGATACTGGTCCCTAGTTAGTCGTCGCCCATGGGAAGTGGCGACAGTTGTTTAATGGCTCTTTTATAGGTGCCCTTTGCTGTTCTTACTGTGACGACTCTCACAATTTCGTCGTCTCCTGGATGGACTGCTATGATTCGGCTCAATTTCCATTGTAATGGAGCCGTTTGTTCGTCCCTTACGTAAACTAACATTCCTTCTTGGAATGCGTTAGTCCAAAATGCACCTAGTCCAAAAATGTTGTTTAATGTGTTGTATGTGTTGCCACGTTGACAACCTATTAGTGCGTATTTCTCGCACATCCTGCTCGGGGATAGTGGTCAATGGATCACCTATGAGGAAATGTCCGGGTGTTATGGCTATTAGGTCGTTTGGATCTGATGATAAAGGGTTTAGGGGGCGGGAATTTAGGATAGCTTCGATTTCAATTATCAAGGTGTCGAATTGCTCGTACGTCAGTAGTGTCTGTCCTAACGTCTTGTATAGGTGTTTTTTGAAAGATTTGACCGTGGCTTCCCAAAGTCCGCCAAAATGCGGGGAGCGCGGTGGAGAGAGATGCCATTTTATTCCGTCATTGCTTAATGTCATTTGAATCTTATTTTTGTATTCGTCCGATAGGAGAAACCGTTGCGCCTTGATTATTTCATTTTTGAGCCCTACGAAATTCGTGGCGTTATCGCTGAATATATTTTTTGATTTTCCGCGTCTAGTAAAGAAACGTTTTAGTGCAGCTAAACACGCTTCGGTCGTCAGGTCGCTTACTAATTCTAAGTGTACCGCTCTGGTGGTAAAACAGACAAATACTGCTACGTATATCTT
>NW_027581688.1:0-3931 GCF_028453695.1 Augochlora pura
TTTTAAATTATCATTGCAAATTCATAGGAAAAGATGAAAAAAGCTTTTGATCAGTCTTTTTACATTTCTTTTTAATTTTGAAACAATAGTAAAATTTAAAAAGGTGTTCCAGTCACTGTACAGTGAATAAATAAGTGAAATTATAGATTTAACTGTATATTATTTATTATTAATACAGTACTTTATTTAAACTTAGTTTATAAGATTTTCTATGTATTTTGAAAAATATTATTTATTATGAAAATTATGAAAAGATTTTAAGGATAAAAATAATTGATATAATATTTATTTATAAAAAGATCCACACAATACAGTCCTTCTAATATTTATAGAAAAATTCGTTCGGGCAAGTTTTACAAAGCTGTTTTAAAATTTTAGACTGAATTTTGCTTCTATTTAATAATTAGTAATTATATAACTATATTGTAGATAACATATGCTATAGCTTCTGAAAACGGCGTTCCATCGGCGAAGTCAGAATCCCGTAGAAACGGTGCCAGCCGCCAGATATTATAGGCAGATAGCAAACAGGATGGATAACCAAAAACGTGCACTAAAAGCACAATAGACGTTAGACATGGTTTAGCAACGGATCAACCTTGCTGATTGCGATCTGAAAAGTAAAAACGCTCGTCCCGGCCCCGCGGACGGTTCGGATTCGTGGGAATGTGAGTGCACGGCGGCTCGTGTTGAAAACTCTCCGGGGACGGGGACGGGGCTACGCCATGCGCCCGCGTTCTAACAAGGTTGCCATGTCCGCTGTAGCGTAGTTTTATGACACGGCAATTGTTCCGGTGAACAATCGACAAAGCAGCCGAAGACACACGCGCGCACCGGACCTTAACGATCAGAAACCAATTTGATAAAATCTGCTCGCAATGTCTTCTTTCTCGTTTCGCAGCGGCGATCTCGCGACTGCTACGTGTAATAAGCTCTTTCACGGAAGTTTCGACGCTGATAGGGGCTAGTTCACCTGTCGCGGGACAGTTCACATTTGTTCAGCAATTTTTCGCGTCGCCGTTCACAGATGCCGGCATTTTTTGATATTATTTGTAGAAATGATATGGTATTTGTAAAATAAAAACTGAGTGTTAAAAATATTTTTCAGTTTTGGTCAAAATTATCTCTGCTTGGTCAAAATTAGAATTTAATTTATTTGGAATTAAAGGAATGAGAATTAATTATTTTCTGCAATATAGAAGTGAATTTTCTTGGCGATTATTTGCGAAACAATGAATTTTCGTCATAAGGACGAGCATGTGTTAAGATCATTTTTTAAGAAATCAGTAACACCTTCAAAAATTCATAGATATCACCAAAGCTTAGATTGAAATATTTATTGAAAGTGTAATTGTTATATTATAAAATAGAAATACTGGAAGCTAGAAAAATTATTCTAGAATTGAATTGTCTTCTAGTGCAAAGGGTTTGAAATTTTCACCTTTTGCTACCTCCTTTCTATTCTTCCTATTGTTTTTCTTTTCTTTTCAAAGTAGAAGCGTTAGTTGCGCAGAGCTGTCTCCGTTTGACTAATCGAAGCGTGTTGCCCGGGAATATTAACACGTTCCCTAAACCCGAGCCACGAGTTTCTCAGTTCGGAAATTTCCCGGCATAATTGCAATTAGAGATAGTTAAGCTTTCACGGTAAGTTACAGAGACGGTTGCGCCGAGTTATCGGGGGATTAGGGCCAAGGTGGGTCCCCCGCCCGTACCTGGCCACAGGGCGTCGACGATTGGTACGGCTGACAGCCTCGCAAAGTATCTGGTGGAAACGGAATCCACGTGAACTTAACGAGTTACCAACTCATCGCCTTGATCGGCCGGATAATCTGGCTTCTTGTGTACAGCTTTGATTTATCGGAGGGGTTTCGTATAATTGCTCTAAATAACGGTCTTCGACGAGTGTACTCCCGATGCAAAAGGATATCTCTTTTCGAACCTCGCGATGTCTATCGTCTTCGCTCTTTAACTTCTATATTTTCTTCTTTAAATGTCTTTCGAAATTAATTGAACCTCCGTCACTTTAAAAAAATGATGTCGTCGTGGTAGGAATAGAATTGACAATTAATTCGATATACTTGAAAATACTTTAACTAATACTTGAAAATACTTTAAGTAAAGAAGAATTGACAATTAATTCGATATACTTGAAAATACTTTAATTAATACTTGAAAATGCTTTAAGTAAAAAAGAATTGACAATTAATTCGATATACTTGAAAATACTTTAATTAATACTTGAAAATACTTTAAGTAAAGAAGAATTGACAATTAATTCGATATACTTGAAGATACTTTAAATAATACTTGAAGATACTTTAAGCAAAAAAATGATATCGATCAAATAATATTTTCGATACGCGAAACGTCTACTGGAACACTAAATTACGTGGTCGAGCAACGTGGTCGTTTAATTCGAATTTTCGACGGGCACAAAGGGCCGGTGATGACTTTTCATTAGCAGTACGCTCTAAGTACTAATTGCAGTCTAGACAGAGGCCCTCCGTCTTGCGTTCGAACAATCGCGGAGCGGTGTATATATACGCGATAACTCGAGGAAAGCGAGGATATTTTTTAATCCTGGCATCTTATTCTGAAAGGAAGAGCGTCGGTGGTCGATAAAGCGGTGAAAAGAAGAAGAAGAGGAGGAGGAGGAGGAGGTGGTGTATCCCTAAGGGCACGCTGCGGTGAAATCACAGCGCGGGCCCCGAGACTTCCTTTAGAATTCCCAGCGCGCTATCGACAAGGTATAGTGGTTATTGTTCAGCCTAGGTAGGGCTATTAAGCGACCGGGGATTATGAGAGCTTACCTTCTCCTTTGATCCCTTGAGCATGACCATGCTTCAACTTACGAGGCAGTTAGCAGACGGAAGGACCTATCGGCTCCGCGTCCACCGGGCTATGAGCCCTCCCTCCATCCTCTTACCACGGACTCCATTATTCCGTCGCGACAGAATCGAAGAAAGAATACTTGGATATCCGTACGACGGTGGACGAATCTGCGAGCAAGTGTGTCGTATGTTCGCGATGTTCGACGTCACGCGACTGTGTCAGTTACTTGACAACAGGAAAAGTGCAACATTATAGTATAGTTAATTCTATAGTATAGTTAATTCTAATTTTAATAGTTAATTCTAAAGTAAAAAGTATAGTTAATTCTATGATTCACATTAACCTTTTGCTAAAAAATATACAAACTTTTACTATAGAATCAGTTAAATAAATTAAAAACATTGTTTCTTAACCTTCTTCGCCGTTCTAATTAATTGCAATTTTTTTTAGAAGAAATATTGTTAAGTAACGTGTTCTTTCGAGCACAGTTTTAAGTAGAATGATTATTGCGAGAGATTCTTTAGACACCCTGCGCATTTCATTCCCGCTGTATCTCTCGCCGAGATAAAGGACAATCATATTGAAAAGCGCTGTCGCTGTAAATTTTATTTCACAAGGAAAAAGGAGAAAACACGCTCGACCAGAGTTAATCTCTCGCCCTCCTCCTCCTCCGTCCACCGCCGCGGCAAATTAACCCGTATTACGCAAAATTATTGCGCCCCGAAACAGAATATACAACGTGGCACCGCCAATATTCTTTTATATTGGCCGCGCGCGCGCGCGCGATCTCCGCGGGGGGTTTTCGTCGATTATGCAGAGATTAAGCCGTAGACGAGAATAAATTGCTTTCGCCGGCGACAGAACGAAATACAGCAATAAAATCCCGACTTCATAAATATCTGCGCGTAATCTGTAAATCGCCGCGCCCCCTTCCCCCTCCCCCCTTCCCCCCGGGCCTGTGGCCACCTCGGATTAATTTACAGGAAACAATGGCGGTCGGAGAAATTACGTTCCCCTTTAAAATTTCAGTACCTGTTAATTATCGGCGGCCGAGTATCGCGCGCATGTATAGTATGTACCTCGGCCGCGATATCGTGTG
>NW_027581689.1:0-3930 GCF_028453695.1 Augochlora pura
TCAATTTCGCACGCATAAAAGTGCGCTTTATTGCATAGAATAGAAATTGTATGAGTCAGAAATTTGATTTCACATTTACAGTTAAAATAGCTTCGACCGCAAAGGGTTAATAAATGGTTCTTACAAGCGAAGCTATCACAGGAAACTACGTCTCTATAAATTTCTCTACCAAAACTAGAATGTTTGGATAGTATTATCGCGTCTATAAAATTGCCTCTATTTTTCTTTCTTAACACATTACTTAACCACTAGTGGCACTAGCTGAAATGTCTATTTAACGCGTTAAAAAAATATTTCGTGGCAGGTTTAAAATCGAAGAATTAATTTCCACCGAAAGAATGGATCCATGATAAGTCTGCTTCGTAGTCATATTGACAATACTTAATAAATAAATATAATATATATCGATTTTTAAAGTGTCGATTGATCAGAATGAAAAGTCGACTAAATGCAGCTCGGCACGGAACGTGTTAACCTTTTACAATCGAAGGCATTTCAACTGAAAATCTGACATAATTTTTCTGGTTCGTGGTATTTCCATTCTATTTAACAGACTAAATTTTTATGCGAACCAGAAGTACCCAAGATCTTGCGGAGCCTTAGAAACTTAGAAGTATCTGAAGTCTTAAAGTACCTAAAAGCTTGACATAACCTCAAACTTCGAAGTACCTAAAATCTTGAAATGTATGTGACCCCAATATACTTATGATCTTCAGAAACGTAAGGAACCTAGAAGTATCCGAGATCTCAAAGTACCTAAAAGCTTGACATAACCTCGAACCTAGACGTAACCTAAAACCTTGAAATATCTGCCACCCAGAAGTACCCAAAATCTTGCGGAGGCTTAGAAACTTAGAAGTATGTGAGGTCTTAAAGTACCTAAAAGCTTGACATAACCTCAAACTTCGAAGTACCTAAAATCTTGAAATGTATGTGACCCCAATATACTTGTGATCTTCAGAAAGGTAAGGAACCTAGAAGTATCTGAGATCTCAAAGTACCTAAAAGCTTGACATAACCTCGAACCTAGACATAACCTAAAACCTTGAAATATCTGCGACCCAGAAGTACCCAAAATCTTGCAGAGGCTTAGAAACATATAAAATATCTTGTGACTCCTGCCAACAGTTTTACTACTTGATAATTTTTCAAATCTAAACATTATTTTGCAACGTAATAGAATAATTTTATTGGTGCCTCAGAGTCGCCACTCGAGTGCAAATGGTTAACGAAGGCTGGAAAGAGCCTGAGCGGAAACAGTTGCGCGAAACGACGGAACTGTTGACGCGCGTTATATTTTCTCGATCTGCGAAGAAACGTTCCGGGGTCAGGCGATCGATCAGGGGGGGCCGCTCGCGGAAACGCGAAGAAAACGATAGTGGGATTCCTCGGGGTACGCGACCGTGACGAGGACGATATCCACGTTCTCAGGTTCGTTCGTTCGCCGCGGCCCCGCGCCGCACCGGCAGCAGGAGATGCGCGTTACAGTGGCGTGTGTGCCCCGCGGGTAATTATATGCCGCGGCAGAAGGGTTGCCAGGTGCCAGGGTCGTTAAACCCGGACATCCTGTGTTCTAAAAAACACGACGCGCCGTTTCCTAACTGTATAAATAATAGCACGCCTTCGCACGCACCGGCACCGGCACCACCACCACCACCACCACCACCGACACCGCTCACCGCTTCCGAAATCTGCCAGTCGGCTTTGAAAAAAGTTGCTTTGTGACTTGGGAAAGTTCTCCGCCTGTCTGCCAAAGTTCCGCGACCTCTGATTTTTATGCGCGTCGCGGCTACAGCCAGTCCCGCAAGTATTCGTACCGTCGTTGCTTATAAGAGAAATCTGTTGAAATCAGGGGAATGCGTGTCAGAATTTGCGATAAACTTATTATTAACGATGAACACGTGTGTAAAGTTTATTTATACTGAATTATAATTAAATTGATTGACTAATAACAAAATTAATTAACTAATACCAAAATTGATTAACTAATAACAAAATCGATTAACTATTAACAAAATCGATTAACTAATAACAAAAATATTATATACTAAAAGAGCGTAAAATAATTTTTAAAATGCACCAAAAAGGTAAAAGTTATGTTGAGATAGCAAAAGTAGTAGACAGAAGTAAATCGACGATTTAATTCATCTTTAAACAGATAAAAACGAGTGATAGTTTGTTAGATAACAAACGTGCTGGAAGACCAATGATTTTAACAGTTCGAGAAAGAAATACTGTATACTACGAGGAGTAAAATCAATTTTTGTTATTGGTTAAACAGTTTTGTTATAATTTTTAATAATATTTTAATAATCTAATATTTTAATTCATAATAAAAGGTTTATTGCAAAATCTTACATGGGTCCTTTGATTTCAACAAATTTCTCTTACGGGGTATACTTATGGGACTGACTATACGTCTGCACCAGCTGGTTATTTTGCGGTGTCTCGTTTCAACGTTCTCTCGTGGTTGCTCTTAAATCATCGTTTAGGCATCGCGAACGTTCGATCTCGCCGGAGCGTTCGAGCTAAATTAGATTAGAGCGATTAGACGTTCGAGGAAAGAATTTCGAAGCAGACTACGGATTTTATGCATCTATGGAAACGAGTAGTCGCAATCGTAACGAGGAGTAGTTGAAAGAATTTTACAGCGTCCCTCTGTATTATTTGCGATCTGCTAAAATCATTTAAATTCAAAAATTGCTCTTCATTTAATTCCCATTCCGCGGAATCGATGCGGACAAGTTTAATTTTACATAAAAATCCGCGGTCCGCCGATAATTGTACTATATCGTCGAGCGAGCACGTCCGCGAGTCTCGCCGGTCTTCGGAAAACACTCTAATTTAAGAATGTCATTTACGCCGCGGAATATAACCTTGCTTACCTTGTATTCAAAGCCTCCATTTTCTCACAAAATCGACTTAATCCGACCTCCGCGAAATTTGAATACCTGAATATGCATTTTCTGAAAATACAGCGTCTGGCGTGGCGGCCGAGAAATAAGAGAAACGGTCCTACGGGTTCGTGAAAAAAACGAGAGCAGAACAACCTGACGTGGACGAACGAAAAAAAAAAAAAACAGAAAAAGGGAGACCCCCCGTTGTTCGGTTTTCTCGAGCGAGGGCTTCGAGAGCGGGCGAGACAGTTCGACGAGCCTGAATGTTGCTAACGCTCTTTGGCGGAATAATAATAACAAAACGCATAATCGACTGACGTAAGTTTTTGTGATTTATTCGAGCGCGGTGCGAAGTGCAACAAACAACGCTTAAAAAAGAAGATAAGAGGCTCTTATTTCCAACGTCATCATTTTACGTAACTCCTCTTTTTTTTTTTTAAATTGACCATCGGTGTGCATGATCTCAGACGAACAGGATTTGCCGCGGCAGCAGAAAAAAAATTAACAAAAAACGTTAAAAAGTTCACGGTATTCCCGTTTTTGTGAAAATTATGAAAATGCCTGGCTGTTCCGTCGTGTGTAATCCGTCGAATTCGCGTCAACTATTTCTACGCTTTTCGTTTCTATACATTTCCAATGTTTCGCGCCGCAATTATTTCGCGAGGCGATCATCATAGAACATAGGAAATAATTTCTATTAAAAATCATTAAAGGACGTTAAAGGATGGATGACGTAAAGGATGCCACCCGTCTGGTAAAACTAGAGCTAATCGATCAACGAATCAATTACATTTGCGTTTATGTATCGCGAAAATCGTTTTAACCCTCTGCGGTCGAACTTTCAGGCGCCTCTAAAAATTACTATGCCACGTTTTCAAATAATCTTTATCGAATTTACTAATATTTAACCCTTTGCACTCGAGGCCATTTTAACTGTAATTCTAAGATAATTTTTCTAACATATAGAATTTCCATTTTATAAGATAAAGAGGTTATGTTCAATTGAAATTGAATCTTTTTAACTGTAACTTTT
>NW_027581690.1:0-3930 GCF_028453695.1 Augochlora pura
GCCACTATAGTGGCGCGTAGTATCTAAAAGGTTAAATCTGTCTTGAGTCGCTAATAACCCATTTGGTGGTTGATGCGACTTTAAACGTAGAATAAAAAAAATTTGTTTTCGTATGTATTGGCAACCCCTTAGAAATTCGATATGTAGAATATTAACAACCTTATTCTATAACTCGGTAATTACATGCAGCGTAATAAAAGCAACAATAGGATCGAAGGAAAGTTTTTCTCGTCACTAGATACAAAATATTAATCGTTTGCACTCGAAGCTATTTTAACTGTAAATTTGAATTAATTTCTCTGGTTTGTATAACAGTATTTCCATTTTATATGATAAAGCGCATTTTGTGCATATGTAACTGATTCTTGTGATTCATATTAACAGTTCCACTTGTAAAATTTTGATAACGTGATAGAAAGATTTTAGTGGTGCCTCAGTCATCACTCGAGTGCAATGTGTTTAAATGGAAATTCTTGAATTGCAGCGAATTGTCTAAATGAAGTCGCTGTAATGTGATACTGCCCCGAAGTGGACAACCCCTAAATAAATAACTGAAGATAGGGTTTGTCACGGAATCGTTGTGCCAACGGACACAATCGAAACGTCGAACGATCACCTCATGTCGTCACAAGGAATTGTACTATATTAGATATTCACAGCACATTTGTAAATAGTGTCGACTAAGAATAAAATGCAGCGTCGCATAGCGCGTAAAGCCAACGGAGTTCGCAACGATACATCAATAATTGAAAGGAAAAATCTCATTACAATAATTTTCCATTTCTACGATAGCATTTACTCGGCAACGCAAGAGACTTATTTTCTGTTAGCAATCGGAGCGTAAGATTGAGATGTTTCCCCTCTAGCAGCGAGAAATTAGCATCGCGTGGCAACTCGAATCTCGAAGATTTCTTCATCGATACGAAATACGTGTCTTCCGCTACATCCCATCATCCGTACAAAGGGATCCGAGAGTAATTGAGTAATCGATCATCCGTGCTCGAGCGAATAAAGCGGATAAATCAGCAATTTACAATTTTTATCCATCTCCGATGGGACGCAGTCTACCGTGGAAGAACGAATATGGGGTGATGCCTCCTCTTTTTCGGTCTTTTACCCTCCTCCTGTTCTCCATTGAAGAATACGATCCCTTCTATTCACTTCCGCCGCTGCCTTCGAACGATGCACGCCCCAGCCGGTTGATTTCTTTAGTCGCTTGGAATTCAAATTTCAATGGATCCCGCTAAATCGGACGATATATGGAAAGACGCGATGCACCGCCATCCGATAAGAACTGTTCCTTTCAGGCGACTTATCGGGAAATTATGATACCGATGAGAAAAGGATTCTTACTTAACGTATCCGCGCGGTCTGGTTCTATTACACTGTTGAATTGCACAACTGCTTCGCTTTGCCGAACAAGAATTTGTTGAGTTCAAGATAAAGTATGTGGCATTTAACCCTTTGCACACATGTGGCGACCCTGCGGTGCACCACTAAAAATTGTTATATCGTGTAACAATAGGATATTAAAATTGTCGAATGTGTTCATATTTAAATGGTGTTCAGAGCGTGATTGTTGTATGAGTCACAAGGCTCAATTTCATATGCAGAAAATGCAACAAATCATATGAAATGGAAATACTGTATAGATCAGAAGAAACCATTTTGAATTACGAATTAAAATGACTTCGAGTGCAAAGGGTTCACCCTCGGATAAAACTTTTTGATGGAAATATAACTGATTACGCTTTGGGCTATTTTTATATTTCTCGTAGAACTATTTTTTTGTCGTAAACTGCTTGTTATGGTGTAAATAAAATATGAACCGATTAGACTAGGTCCAAAGACTTTCCTTACAGAAAGGATTTTGTGTAAAAAATTCTCCGGTCAGCCAATTTAGAAGAAATGTATTATAGTACTTTCTTTATTTTATTTATTAATGATACATTAGAATTGCGTCTTTGGTACTGTTACATAATTAATGCTTACTATGTACATAATATGATTGGAGATATCTTTCATTTTTATGCAAATGTAATGTTTTGAATTTTGATCGCTTACGTTTGTACACCATATTTTATATTATAATTATATTAGGCAGTAGTAATAAACGCAAGCTACATACTGGATACGTTAATTAACAATGTGAGTGAATAGAAGATAAATGAAAGATGTATACATTCTATAATATAATGAAAGGAGAAACGAAGAAATATTTATGGAAAGACAGGCTTTTTGTACATTGATTACCCTAACCTTCATTTTATATTCGATTTCACCTTCTTGAAGATTTGTAATGGTAGAAAATATATTCAATGCACAGGAATTCGTGCGAGTAATTTGTTGATTTAATTAATACACATAAGACCTTGAACATATACGACGCTCGATACTATCACGAAGAAAGTGTCATTTCAATTTTTCAGGTCCATAGACATAACATGTACTATTTCGTTAAAAGTCGATAAAATGTAACGATAAAAAATGTTCTACATCTTGAAATGTTAAAGAATATCCATGCCAAGCGGCAATAAATTTCATGACTGTCTTATGTTATAAAAAAATTGCAAAATATCACTTCTCGTTTGAACGCTTCACACGAGTATCCTTTCCTAAACATTCGCGAAAAAATGAGTAGATAAAATATAAATCAGTGGAAAAATTAAAGTAGATAAAATAGTAGAAAAATTGAAGAAGTTTAGAAATATCCATGTACACGTAACTAGCAAAATATTAAAAATGATTAAACGTTGAAATGTTCGATCGAAACATGGTATGCGAAATACAAATAAACAACTACTACACCGATGATAGAATGAAGTTATACAATGCGCTCTTCAGACAGTTGCGATACAACAGTATAGTTCAATTTTCAAAAGCCTCGCAACATTCTACTCTATAAACAATGCAACCGTATTGCTCGAACTCGCAACAAAGATCGAAGCTCCGCTCGAACTTCGAAACCGAACGACCTCGTTACCCAGACATCGTAAAACGGAATTTGCGCTGTGAAAGCTCCGTCGTCGTCGACGTATATTTGCAACAACCGGCGTAAGAAACATTCAGAAAGATCGTTAAAGTGCATCGGTGCATCGAATGGACGCGGCGATCAGAATAATAATAACCTCCATCGCGTTTTCCGCGCGGCTCGAGAACAAAAGGAACGCCGGAGAACGGTGGCCGGGGGAAAAACACAGAGATCGCGGAAATGTCGAATAAATATGCAATCGATTTCCGCGAGAGCAGCTGACCGTGGCTCGCATTCGCATAACAAAGTCTGACCGGCAGTTTCCGCCCGCGGGAGTAGCGTTTTACATTAATTTTCTCGGTCGGAAAGAAACGCCGGCGCGGTGTCACCTGGGCTCCGCCGCGGTACAAAGAGGAAGTCGTTGAAGAGGGTTACACACGCGGTTACCTTTCTTCCTGCTTGCGGAACCCACCCCGCAACCGGAGAAACCGAGGGAGAACGAATGCCGGGGAAACGAAGAGGGGAAACTCGACGAGAGTCCTGTGATTGTTTCGGCTTTGATCTTGGATCAATTTACCGGGTGTACGCGTATGTCGGGACCCTTCGTGTTGCCGTCTCGGAACCACCCTCTACCCCCGACATCTCCAACCAGCGACTCCTGATCGAAGAACGAGGGAAACGCTTGTACACGATCAGCCTCCTAACCTGACGACTTAACGCGTTCGCGACAGTAAAAATTTCAATCAGCTGCGTGGAGAGGAAACATCTCGGTCTTACGCTCCGATTGCAAACAAAAAATGAGTCTCTTGCGTTGCCGAGTCAATTCTACTGTAAAAACGGAAAATTATTTCAACGAAAGTGTTCTTTTTAATTAATTGATAATGTATCAAAGCGATACTCATGGAGGATGTTGAAACACTTTATTTTTAAGAAAATATATGCTCGCAAACTGTTGATTT
>NW_027581691.1:0-3929 GCF_028453695.1 Augochlora pura
CAGCTAAAGCTTAGCCCGCGCCTAAAATCATTATAATTAAATAGAGTAAACATTCCATATCTACGCGTGTTCATTTATTTTATTTTCGTGAATTATCTCCCCCGTGACAGCAGCGTCGCGCGCGCTATAGCTATAACTCAACTACTTGGCGCGAAACGCTACCGCGTCTCATGACTTCACTTGAATGTTCGAATGACGAATAAACATTAAGTATCTTCCATTCGAAGCGTTATTTAAATAGAATTTTTATCTAAATAATGGCCAATTGTAGAATAGAGCTCCAACGTAACAATGACCCAACCATTGACCTGCGACATACAACGTAAACCGATGGATGCAGACTGACGAATGAAAATCAAAAAGCAAAGGTTGAAAACGGCTATAACATGGGTTCTGATATGGTTCTGATTCGTAAAAGAATTATGGAAAACCGAAGAATACTCATTGAAAGTTTTTGAATCTTTAGAACTGATATTGTATGAGTTTCATAATTATTACGATTTAGATCGGCGTGCGTGATAGACTTTCAAAGTTTTCGATAAATTAACAACTTTCTACCTATGCCGCACAACACAAAATATTTTACAAGATGTGAAAAACAGTTGTCGATGGAATTACTGTGGCATTAAAAATTCAAGTGTCAATTACTGTTTATTACTTCCTAAATTTTTTCTAGTTTCAATGTGTCAGTTTCTGTATAAGTACCTAATTACTGTACGTCGATTTCTTTGCATTGATCTAATTACTGTGATCAATTCTAGGGAAATATTAAACTGCGAAAATTTTATGGGCTTTATGTATCATAATCTGTTAAACATTCTATAACGATTGGGTTTATGATGCGTACGTGACTTCCTGACTATTTTTGTGCTGCAGAGCCTTTTTGGCAATTTACGTATTTTAAGCATCTGGCACCATAAACCAGGATAAATACGCCAAGCCCAAGACGAGACATCGGACCCTTGGACTTTCTTCTGGTGCTCAATAGCCATATGACGTATCATAAACCCCGTGCACCGTGAAAATTAACGTACGCCAAGCGATCTCGTGCAGCCAGCGAATTTGGGGGAAACCCAAGGTATCGACCTTCAGAAACAACATTCCGAAGGGCGGTACTTGGTCTTTTGCAACAAATTTCGTATTGGCTGATAGGTGTTCGCCTCGTACGAAAAAGTAGGGATGAGAGTCTTAGTGGAACGCGAACGACCACGAAGACGCCAGAGTCTATCCAGAAACAATCAAGAGTCAAAACACGAGTACAACAACGAAACACAATAGAAACCAAAGAGATACACGACGACGTTCAGAAATGAAGAGTAGCAAGACTCGCCAGACTCTCAGAACTTCTGTACGACCACTGTGACGGCCTTAAATAAGTGTTAATTGTTTATTAAAATAAAGCAAAATACTTTCAATATCAGAGCGTGTTCATCAAACCAGCGACAAATCAACCTTCGCTCTAAACAGTGATTCTTCGAGCCGGATCACGCACGCTCTAAACATAATCTATTATACACGGGTTAGTAAAATCATGTGTATCGTACAGATATTTCACGTCACAGAAAGTAAGGTTAGATTTAACACGTAGTTGGTGATATGAGGATTCGGCAATAGGAACAAGTCGTGAATTTGTGTGAATTACTGACTACTTTAAGTAGAATGATATATATATATATATATATAGGCAGCAAATTATTTATAATCTATTAGTACATAATTTGGTCGAGTTTTATGAATATAGTTGTTCATCTTTCTATTTTAGAAAGTATGATTCTTGTATCTTTTCCATCTTTGCGCTTTCAACGTGATTCGTAAATCTTTTAAGAAGATCAAGGCATAAACACATCATACCATTATTATAATTTGAAAAATTAGTTTCCACACTTCATAGATCCGAAGAAATTAAATTTTGGAAACGCAAGAACAAAAGTGACGAGAACAATCCAAATGACGCGGGAAATTTCCCGGCAGAAAGAGAAAAACGCTTCATGTCACATATTTTCTCGTTTTCTTGTTTTTTTTTCGTTTATTACAAAATAAATCGAATATAATCGAAAATAACATATAAGATAAAATATACAATCGAATTTGTTTTTATAATTCTATTCTGACAAATATTTAAATCTCTCATTCTATTATTCAATGATAACATAAACTGAAATTGTTTGAAATTGCGGCACGCAGCGTTTTTCATTACAGCTACGTACATAATTATGCAGTAAAATCAAGTTCTTTAAGGGCTAGGAGCGGAGTCGAATGATTCGGCTATGAGCGACGCCGGGTACGCGTTGGGCTTCTGCGTCGTGCCAAGCTGCGACGCACGGGAGTGGGGGTTGGCACGCTTCTGTTTGAGGAATCGGACCGTTGACAACGAGAATCATTTTTACGAAAATCGTGACAGTGGGTAGTTGTTAGTAGTTGCTGTAACAACGAGTTAGACTTGGCAACTAGTTAGTAGTTACTGTTAACGACTGAAGTTACGTCAGCACTAATATATTGGCCAAGGCCCGTATCCATATCAGGAAATTCCTTGTCAGTTTTTCGGTAAGTCTCACTATTTTAATACGAATTCCTTAAATCACGTTTCGGTGGCTCTGTTGTAATCTTCTCTCGGCTAGAACACTTATTCAATGTGGTAGGCGTTTGTTTTCTCGGAAGAGTTCGCGAAATGTGTGTTCGACTCACTACGATTCCTTTCATACTACTTTCAGAGGAAATTCGTATTATTTACCGGTTATCTGGGAATTTGCGTCGTGGCCATATTTCGATTCGAAAACAACCGTACCACGAGACATAGGTGCCTATTGATGGTGATCGTATCAATCACTATATCCTATACATATCCATACTAGTCCGCGAATTCTGATAGTGAATTCGATTCTATTCGACTAGTATCAAAATGTACAGTGAAATTTTGGAAAATGATCCTTTGTGAAGTTATGTAATTTTTCTATTCGCAATACCGAGTACTTTTTTACTTTGTTTTTATTTACGTTTGCATCGTTATGCGACGCAACTGAAGCTGAAATCATTTCTTTATTGGAATTATCTTTGTTTGGTAAAAGTTAGAGTTTAATTTATTTAGAATTAAAACAACATGTTTCAATTATTTTCTATAGTATACAAATGACGAATTTTTGTCACTTGCGATGAAATGAATATATGACAACATAAAACCGTGTTCCTGTATGATGAATGTTAAACTATGGTGCTGGTATTTTAATGAAAGTTAAAATTGATTTTAATAACTATATTATCAGGTCAGTGTGTTACAAAAGAGTTTTCGTATGCTTCTGATATTGGTTGCTATCGGTCAAGGCACACCCAAGAAAAACCTGACCAGACCATTTACACATTATGATTATTAAACAAGTAAACAGATAATCAAACAAACAAACAAAATATATGTATATATCATCATTCTAAACCCATTTAAATTCTCATCTTCAAGAATTTCTGTTCTGTTAGTTGTTTTAGTCAGCACATCCGCCACTTGCTCACCTGTAGGAATATATTTCAATATTATAACATTCTTTTCTATCTGTTCCCTGGTGAGGTGACATTTAATTCCAATATGTTTTGATCGTTTACCATAGTGCTTCTTTAACAGCTTCAAATAAAGCCATATATTCAGCCTCAGTCGATGACGCTGCTACTGACAATTGCCTTTTTGAATTCCAAGTAATTGTACATTTTTCAAACAATTTAAAAATATACCCTGTTGTACTTCTTCTATGACAATTATTACCTACCAAAATATTATTTTTATCATATTCACCTCTTGTATACGTTAATTTAATATCTATAGAATCCTTCAAATATCTTAAATCTCTTTTAAGACAATTCCACAATTCTTTATCCCTCTTATTTGTATATCGACTAAAAATACTAATAGCAATACATAAATCTGGTTGTGTACGCACCATTAT
>NW_027581692.1:0-3925 GCF_028453695.1 Augochlora pura
ATATACAAATATTATGTACTTCTAAGTTTTTGTTTCAGTCTCAGTAACATCGGTTGTTTCCTTCTTTCACGAGAAAATGGAGGACAATTTTTTAGGTGCACATTTTTTGGCATTTTTCTGGTCGCTTTGAAATCTTATATTCTTGGTCCAGTTTTTTCATCGTCAATGTACCGAAACAAGTGCTTTTCACCACCCTCGTGAAACAACATTTTTTTGGGAAAATCGAACAACTTACCGAACAATTGTATCTTGTTCTTTTAACCGTCGCGTGCACGAATGTATTTCGTGTAAATGTTCGATTCGAAATGGAATTTATATTCCGTATGACAAAAGAAGGCGAAGTACATCTCCGGTAGATCAAAATGCTTTTCCATTGTGTATACCTCATCGCAGAAGGATAAAAATATTATAGGGAGCCGAGAAAGCGTGGAGCCGTGGAACATTGGTAATCGGAAAAGGCAAAACGAATACAACGCGAACGAAGATAGACAAATAAACGATCGGAGAAATTAATCGTTAAACTGGTTTATATCTCGCCGAGTATCTGAATAGTACCGAAGAACCGTGTACACGGGATTATATACATAGGCGTCGCCTGTTCCTCAGCTGCGAGGATGCTCCCGTAGCCATTTTCGTCTATGTGTTGGCACGAATTGCGCCCGACTCTGCCACGGTTACAGAGAGAACGGGGAACTCGAGGAGGGCGGGAAATAGCATGCAAATGAAATATTAATTAAATCTATTAAAATTTCTTCCACTTCTGCCGAGACCCCTCCACCACACCCCGTCCGCCCTGTTACCGTTCCACGTTCTTTTCCGTCTTCTTACTTTTTAACGGGTTTCTCCCCTCTGTTTCTGGTCCAGACTACTTTCTTCCGGGGATTGGTTCGCCTTCTCTTTTCTGTCGCGTGTGCACGACTCGTGGATGGGATTAATCGAGAACTGTGTTACCCAGTTGTCGGTATCTCGAATTCGAGAGCGAATCAATTTCAATATTTTGAACGTGCGACTTTTAATAACTTATGGCACCTAATACTTATAGTACTTACAAAATTTACAATTTCTGTTTCGTACAATCTGTATCGATATAATTTGTTATGCAACTTGTGTCGTTTGGTCCAACGTTTTAACATTTATTCCGTGCAAAGACACTGTAAAATCGACTGTACTTAAAAGACCTCTGTAAAAATATGACATGATTTTTCGATGACATGGAAGGATTATTTAAAGAGCGGACAATTATTCAAAGCTTACGAATAATTAAAAGAGAAAAACATTCAAGTGAATTAAACGAAAGAAAAGGCAATTAGATTATTGTTTAAGATTTTTCAAACTGTCTTTCGATTAACTTTTCGGGTACCGAGTAAATCCGCTGCGCGCAGCTTAATTCGGTGTCGAAGTAATTCGATTCTTCGCACAATCGAATTCCCCCGGTTTCAACCTTTTCACCCCTTCGAAGCCGTTCCCCGTTTTTCTCCGCTATTACTTCGTCGAAACCCTCCCCCTCACCCGCCCCCCTCCGTTCCCCTCTGCCAGCACGTATTTCACTGTTCCAGCCCGCAATTCGTACGACAAGGCCGCGCGCGCGCGCGCGCGCCGCCATCAAATTCATTCTATCGCCCGGGCATATTCCATTAATTACTTTCACTTTGCGTCAATGGCATTTCCATTTCAATGATCCGCCCCCGCCGTTCCCCGTGCTCCCCGGGCGTCCTTTCGCCGCGGCGCCGTTTCCACCGCGAACATCGCCGGCCGCGCCGCCTACCCCCGCGATCATCCCCTCCCCCCCTCCTGTACCAATGGAATTCGCCGGTTCCTGTTCCCCATTCAAACACGTTTCGTATTGTAAGTGAAATACAACGGGCCTATCCTGCCCCCTCCCCCCGTCGCTGAACTTTCGTTTATAACTTTTCAATGTGCACGGGGGGGGGGGGGGGGGGGGGGGGGGGTGGTTGCCGCGTCGACGACGGTCCGCGCTGCAACTATGGATTTTAACCGTTGACCGTCCCGCGTCCAGCGCGGCCAGAAAACGAATTCGATCACGGCGGACACCGATTAACACGATTTAATTAAGATTGTCGAGTCCATTCGGAATCGCGAGGAAATAGCCTGCGATTCGTACAATTTAGAATTCAGATCCCAAAGCTGTTGGATTGAAACGTTTCTATTGTGCAAGAAGTATTCGAACATCTTTCAGAACGTAATAGCGAAATAGTATTGAATGAAAAAGAGTGAAATATTATATTAAAGGATAGCCATTGAAAACTTAAACAGTTTGGTGTGCGTTTTCAATCTTTCCTATTATCTGCCGATTATGCCGCATCCCTTGGAGATCAAAATGGCCGCGTATGACATCCAACGATTAGACGAGACTCGTCGATTTCGTCAGTTCCAGTAAATAATTCTTGAATCTCGGAGAAAAATGTAAGGTTATGAAAAAGCTGCAGAAAGAGCCCATATCTGTGATCAAAACATTTATGGTCATTTAAGGGATGTTGCTTTTCGAACATAATATTAAAATATATATCCGTTAACTATATTTCCAAATAAAATAGTATGAAATTAAAAAACATGCTTTCTTAAAAATTAGTTGTTTTATATTATATCGTTCAGTCATTCGGCGATCAAGCGGTCTAATAAAAATGACGAAGAGTCTAAATAAATTCAATATTATCATCCTTATAAACCCCGCTCGCTGATCACTCGATAGATGTAGCGTTAACTCGGGTTCCAAATTGATTATCCAGGAATCCCCAACACCTGAACGATCCCCTAACTCGATCCTCATCGAGCTGATTGCACGTCACTTGACTTCTACAAAGTAACTCGATCCGAATCGTTCTCGCCTACGGAAGGCCCGTCGTTCCTGTTTGATTAGCTACTGTAACGAAGCACGGAGTTCATCGACCCAATTTCCAAAGAACGAAGGATGTTTAGGTTTGGAGATAAGCGTTGACAATGGGGGAGACGCTAACCTAAACACATAGGACGAGAGGAATTGGAACCACGGCAGAAAGAGTTTGATCGTCGGCTGAAGCAGAGCCATACAGAACAATCTAGAGAAACGATTACACATATATTCAACAATCATTTTATAGTTTTATCATTTTTAAAATATATATTACACTACCAAAAAAACGAATCGACCGATAGGAATCGTCGCGGTATGTACCCCGTCGCACCGTACAGGTTTGCCCGCGCATTTACCTCGCGGATAGTAGCAGGGCTCCACTGTATGTATACAGTGGACAACTTTTTAACGAGTCCGCCGGTTAAACTGTCGCCGCGGACCCGACAAAGGGCCGCGCGCAAACGGTCACTTTGCGCGCGCGGCTCTCGGACAGGGGGGGGCCCCCGGCGGGCCCCTGCTCGCGGAACGCGTTAGATCGTGTTCTTGCGTAATGTTTGACTCGTGACACGGCTTTTACGCAGGTACACACGCGGGTCGTGTGGGCTCACGGTTTGGCCAGGCTTTACCTGCCACGGTTTCAATCGTGTCCCCCCTGTTTGCCCATCCATTATGGCTACAATAACAAGGACCGTCCGGCCCCGTCAGCTTCTTCTTCCACCGAGCGTACCCTCCCCCGGTCCTCTCCGCGCGTCGTAACAGTACACCGCCGATCGTTCTACACCGTGTTGACCCTATTCTCCTTTGGATGCCGTTCGTCGAACCTCCTCTTACCTTCGTCCCCGTTCCTCTCGATCTCAAGGATACCCTCGTGGACGAGCTGTATCTACAAAGTGGACAGAATACGATACCGCTGCGTGAAAGAAGTACCTGTAACGATCTTCCTCTCGATCGTCACGTCGGCTCCCAACCATTCCTCGAGCACCGGGGTCTCGCGGTACCGTTTCGAAGGAGCTGGTTAAACCGTGCTCTGCAACTAACAGATACACCGAACACTCGAGCGCGAATTTATTATTC
>NW_027581693.1:0-3923 GCF_028453695.1 Augochlora pura
CTGGACGATTCCCGTAGCACTTTTTGGCGTTGTAAATTTTATACAACGAAACACGCTTACAGTGCGACAGGGGGATGTCGCCGCGTTAAAGAAGGCACTGATTGGTACTCTACAGCAATCGGCAAAGGCCAATCAGTGTCCCTCTATCATACCGAAATGCAATTCTCGAGGAAACCCCCAAAAGGCAGAAACGCCCACACCCCCAGACGAATCACGAGTTCGAGGATCGAACGATTCGTAAACTCACACTCTTCTTCAAAACCTTCAAGGAGACACATCGGTCTCAATACTTCGGCGCACCGCTTACATACGAACGAAAGTCTCACAAGGAGACTCCGGGAACACACGAACAATAACTTAAATCTATCTAGGTAGTTCCTCGTTAAATCGTCAAACTACCGTGCCGCGTCGAGTGCCGTATATTCTATACAAGAAAACTTCGCGCCTTACAACCGCGAAGCCGAGTCAATTTCGGACGACACCGCGCGCACCTTAACAAACTGCAACATTGGATTTGTTTGAACTTTGTATGGTTTCTCTTATGTAGTGGGAGACAAATACAGACTGTCCTAAAAAATACTTAACACTTTGCCGTCCGCGCGTCTCGTACAAATTTCTTCGCTTGGTACCGGCAACACTAATTCAGATTACTTCGCTTGTCGCCGGTCGTTCTCGAGGTTATCGGCAGATTATAAATTGTCAAATTTTACTAATCTTATCATGAACTTTTCAATCCTGTCTCCCTATTTTCATGAAGTTTTGAAAATATACATATTTAAATAAATGCAAAATTTCTTTGATTTATATTAAAATTTCTTTGATTTCTTTAATTACACAGTATTTCTCTTTTAGATTAGCATTTCTCTTTTAACGCAACTCCACAAGACTTGCACATTAAATTTGTTGTCCATCTTTTTTTCTTTTTGTAACATACATGGCAGTTTCTTCGTTTTCGTTTATTAGTTTCGGAAATAAGTATTAGCTGTTGTTGTTTCAGCTGACGGAAAGTCTTATAACTACTTATAAGTACTTATAAAATCAAAAAACTTGCTGACGCGTGTAAAATATTGTTACTTAATCAAATGAACAACAGAACACCACAGCCATATTGGGCGGCACCATGCGCGTTACAACCATTGTGGCGTGGCCGGCCGTTGAGCGATACTTAGCGCGTTAGACCACTGTGATAACGCCGGATGGCATAGCGTTAATAACGAGTAGAACTTTCTGTAGAAATAAATTGTTTCATAACCGAAGTGTTCTTAAACGAGCCAAGGGCACTCACTGGCGAAAATGGTACCCGAATGGATGCGTCTGGCCGTCAGATGTGACAAACTCCGACATAAAACAGTAAGCACCGTCCGAGATAAAAAGGTGTAAAGTATAGTTTTTTAAAGATCGTGGTAGCGATTGTCCCACTACAAAATGAGTTTTGGCTAACTTTGTTTTAGAGTCCTGCTTCGAACATTTGCGATATATTTTAACCATTTGCAGTCGCAACCATTTAAACTGGAAATCCAAAATATTTGTGCAAACTTACAGTGTTTTCATTTTGTATAACCTGGAGCATTTTTTATACATTGTGGAATTGAATTTTGTGACTCATGCAACAGTTAACAGCTCTTATCAATTTTCTAGATATAAGTAAATAGAATAAAAATTCTTTTGGAACGTGGCACGATTATTTTTGGTTGTGCCTTAGAGTCGTCATTCGACCGCAAATGGTTACTAAAAGAAGGCTGGTAGATGAAAAACAAAATGAAAATGTGACACCGGATATCATACTGTTAAAATCGGGAAGTGAGGATTATCCTAAAGTCATTTGAAGTCACTTTCTCCTGTGAGCAAATGCAATCTACGGCTGTATTTACCAGTTATCAATGAAAAGCAGTGGCCAATGAGATACAAGATCAACTGACGCGAGGCAACCAAGCCAATCAACGAAGCTCAGTTTCGTTCATTCGTTGGCTCGATCATCTCATGCCAGTCGAGCTGATGTCATTTCCCAAAGACATGACATTTTATATTATTTTGCATTACTTTGTTAAATATTTTTTACTTAAACTATATATTTCATGGAAATTCTGTATTTAAATAAAACATGAAGAAAATCAAATACAGTTGGTATAATTACAGTAACTTGAACATCTTTCAAAGGGATTGCAATAATTCGATTTTGTTAACGCAAAACGAGACTGCAGAGAAAAATTGTATTATGAATTAATTTTATATTGCAAAGTAATTTATTGGTTTGCCAGTTTTAGTGTTAACACATTACCGTTTGAAAACATAAATATACAATATATTTTTCTTTGACCACTCGTGAAATGCCGGAAACGTATAAATAAGGTAATGAAATAAGATAATTATAATTTAATTGTAACATAATTACCACATAAAAATCCTTCACTTGAAATTTCATTAGAAATTCTTTTGAATATTTAAAATTTTTGTAAAGTGATGTAACACAGAGTTGGAAACCTTAAAACATGCCAGCTACGCTCGAAAGCTTTCGCACAAACAGTCCGCACCGTATTGTATTAATTATTATGTCAATCACATAAGAATTATGTTTCGGTAAATTTTATTATTGTATACTGCTGTAAGGGAAAATTTATTTTGATGACATTGCAATATCTTCGCTCGTTTAAAGAATTTCACAGTTTCTATTTGTGCATTCAGGACAAGAGTACAACTATTTTCTTTATAGTAAAATTAAAAAAGTGCAACACTGCATTCAACAAGTTTTTAATCGTAAATTGAGACTGCAATTTTACATCAGTTTTATACTTTCTGCAATTTTAAGATAAATCATTTATAGTTGGTTATTTAAACTTATCGAATTGTTACAGCGCTCAGGAAAAATTTATTACAGTTTGGTAATATGATTATGAGAATATTAAGTATGATCATTCAAAATTTTACAGTCAAATGGCGGCTGTAAAATGTCATTAAAAATTGCTCTATTATTTTCATCATTTTCCCTTGAATTCGTCTGCATTTAATAAGTTCTTAAAAATTCTAGTATTTATTACTACTATCTATTAACAAACTATTGTAGAAAAACGAAGTTGAATTTTCTGATATAAATACCAAAGGTTACAAGAAACTGAACAGCGTCGAATGCAAATGTCAGCACGCGATTAAACGATGGAGCGACCGTTCACTATATCCACTTCTTGCAAACACCAATTAAAATTAAATCATTGACGTCTTTGCACAAATACGAATCAAATTGAAATACGAAATAAACGTTGCCATAACGGAAATAAACACGTGGACAATCTCCGAGTGAAAAAAGGAAGACCGTGAAGCCAGCATAGAAAGCGAGGTTCTACGAGAAATTCGAACATCAGCTGCAGCTCGGCACCTAAGAGAATTCTCGATCACGACACGCTTAAAATTTTCAGACAGTTTCAATTTGATCCTGGGGACTGTTCACCTCGGAGAATATCCTCTTTTATGCAGCGACGTCGGGCAACAAATCCAAGTGAGCTGGTCGTGTTCCTCCAGAGGACACATTGGCGAAGACTTCCTCCCCGAAGAAGCTGGCGGACAAAAGGGGTCTAGTAATTGATGAAACGTTCCCCGCAAGAAAGTCGTAAGATCAAGCCTTCAAGAGCAGGATATGAATTGCACTCATCCACCATCTCTCTTCTCCATGTCTCTGCCTACTTTATCGTTCACTCACTTGCTCTATTTCTCTCTCTCTATTTCTCACTCCTTTACTCACTATTTCCTTCTTCCTCACTCTCTCACTTACACATTCGCTCATTCACGTTATCACTCACTCACTCATTTACTATCTTACTGTCTCACTCACTCACTCACTCATTTACTATCTTACTGTCTCACTCACTCATTTACTATCTTACTGTCTCACTCACTCACTCACTCATTTACTATCTTACTGTCTCACTCAC
>NW_027581694.1:0-3922 GCF_028453695.1 Augochlora pura
CGAACGACGAATTCTCGATTATTAAAAATTGTTTTCAGAACGACGAATTATGGGACGAATACCGTGTCAAGGACGTTCCCATAGAAAATACCTTTCACGATGAAATCGTCTCGCAGAACGTCGTCCAAGGCACAATTTAGCCACTCTAGAGAACAATGTTTCCCCGGCGAGGGTGGCCGATATCGGTCAGTCAGAGGAAACGCGTAATCAAATCGGCAGAGGCCCGCGCGCACCCTTTTATTCCCCGCTCGGAAGGAAGCAGCTTCTTCGCCGGCAACAAAAGCAGCGACGCGCAGGGTCCGACGGTGTTGGTGTGCACGTGGCCGTCTATGGGGGCACGCGAAACGCGACTCTACAATTCACAGGGTAAAAGCAACCGCGCGTGATATATTGTACGGTCCCGCTAAGTGGAAGCCGACGGACTCTCCTCGCTCTCTCTCTCTCTCTCTCTTACTCAGTCTCTCTTTCACTCAGTTTCTCTCTCTTACTCGACTTCTCTCTTACTAACTCTCCCTCTTTCTCAGTCTCTCTCTTACTCTCTCTCTCTCTCTCTTTCTCCCGTTTGTTCTTCCTCCGTCGCTCAGGCCGCGAAAGAGGCGTCGAAGGAAGCGCGAGGACGCGCCGCGTCGCCGGGAGGAAAAAAGGGCGCGGGGGAGGTTACTCGGACGAGCAGCTGTATTAAGTGCGCCTATAGATTACGAGCGAGGAAAAAGTGGTGTCCCCGACGCGCTAAAACGCTTCGGAAAAAAGATTACCCTATGCATTCCATACGTCATCCGAGCGCAGCCCGTTCGGTACGCACACGCGCGCGAGTCCGCCGTTGCTTGTTCGACGCTGCCTTTTTTCCCGTCGGCCAGAAACCGAAGGGGAAACGGAAGACGCCGGCGCCTTCAATTGACAAGATGCCCGGCCTCTTTTACCTTTTTTCTTTTTTTTTTTGCTTTCTCTCGTTTCCGACGGGACTCCAGCTTTTTGGAAAACGACACGCGGAGGAGTGGCGTCGATCGCTGTTGGGTAATCGGTTTTTGTGCCTTGCGCGTAATTCGATTTATTTTTATCGAATATGGTGCGTTATATTTGTTGTTAGTGTTGTTTTATGGTTTATAAGGTATTTAAGGTATTTAAGAAATTATAAGGTATATAAGGTATTTAAGGTATTATAAGGTATATAAGGTATGGTGTTGGTTGTGAGCGGAAACATATGAGAGAGTCCTTAACCCTTCCAATCTTGGCGGAAAAAATTGATTTGCCCAAAGAGATACATTATAATCTTCGTAAAAAATTCATTATTATTACTTTGAATAAAGTAGTTTAGTAATTTAAATATTAAAGTGACTTAATAATTTAAATACTAAATAATGGATAGTAATGTAGAATTTAAAGTAATTTAGTACTTAAATGGTAAAGCTGCTTAGTAATGTCAATACTAAAGAACTTAATAACATAAATGCTAAAGTAACTCAGTACTTAAACACTAAAACAACTTAGCAATCTAAATAGTAAAGAACACAGTAATATAAATACTAAAGTAATTTAAATGCCAAAGCAACTTAGTATTTAAAAGAAGCATCTATTCCAGTAAAAGAGACAACACCCTTAAATACCACAGAAAGACCGTAACGCGACAATTACCCGCCTCGTAAACGCGTTACAGCTTCTAAAGCGGCGGCAAAGTTAGATTTTCGATCGGCGACAAGTCTTTTCGTTCCGGCGCTGCGTCGCCGTAACCCGCGAATGGTACTTGCATTTTAAATATATACTTTCCGGCGCCGCTAGAAAGCCGCCTACGAGCGTTTTCGATCGCGGGTAGCGCGCTCGTTTCTCTCGCCGCGCGCTCGTTTCGTTTTATCTGGCCGTCGAGCTTGGTTTCATCCCGCTTAATGGCAAAACAAGACGACTTCCGTGGACTTTCCTAGACAGCTGGCGTTCGTTCCGAGTGACAGCATGGCATTACCGCTTTGACAGCCCGATCGGAACCGCATGATATGTCACGCGGAAAATCGAATATTTACGTGTGTATTCTAATATCGCAACAAGCGGGCCCCGTAATGTACGGTTTTGCCGCTTATTACGGCCTATTTGGACAGGCCTGCTCTCGAGGCTGGTCGGCGCGTTAAGAAGCACGAGCCATCTGAATTCGTGATTTTATCGGCCTGATAATGCCCGTGGAACGCCGGACGGAAAATTACCTCCGCGTTACACCTTTACAAACAGTTCGGGCACCGATGTCAGCGTCTGTTCATCGAATTACTCTGAGAAAAAGATACGGAAACGTCATTTTAAGAAAGAGATCGGCGCTCTGTCTTCGCCTAGAGTGATTAATAAAAGTATTCGGTAACATCGACTGATACATGAATTATTTAGACAAATATAGTATTGAAACAAAAGAATACTTTATGGTGCGTTAAAGTAGAGTGTACAGATGTCGAAAGACAGTAAACTTTCGATTTAGTGTGAAACGTTAGTTATATGATTGGAAAAATATAG
This sequence comes from Augochlora pura, assembly GCF_028453695.1. Classification (NCBI taxonomy): domain Eukaryota; kingdom Metazoa; phylum Arthropoda; class Insecta; order Hymenoptera; family Halictidae; genus Augochlora; species Augochlora pura. Next base: position 2,488 of record NW_027581694.1, read on the forward strand.
AAGAGCATCGAATTATCTCGAATCTTATAACTCTATTGGTTAACAACTATATATTATGTACTATAGAAATACATTTTCTTAATTTCATCAAATCCATTAGCAAATTAAGATTTCGGGAGTGATACGAAGTCAAGTCCGTTACCTACACCTGTACACACATTTACTTTTAGCTGCCTTGCAAATAAGGACACATCGGTATTAATATTCTACATGCCTCAACAACTTAACAAACATGTTAATTAAATAATTGAACAATACATTGTACACGAAGTGTTCATAATCTATTCATTCTAGCTTTATACACATATTCACAGCTTTCTTTCGAAAATTACCAACGATCATCACACATTCTATTATTATATATTTTGTTTAACCCTTTGCAGTTTAATAATTAAGATTATACATAGTTGTAATGCTTAATATTCCATGAACTAATACTTGAAATACAAAATTAAAAAGGAAGCACAAAATGTATTCATTCTTTCTCGAAGTTTAGATATATGTAACACAATAACATGTTTCGATTTTATGTAAAAATTGAGAAATTAAAATGAATAAAATAATAGCCTTGGTGACAGAGAATAGACATGCGACCGCAAAGGGTTAAACATCTCAAACGCCACTCTGCACTTACCGCAAGTATCAAAATGCTTCTGGATGGTGTGGATGAAATAAATGACGAGACTGTCAGAATGAAATTGTTCTTTATTTGTAAACCTTTATAGGTGTCGCCCGGCTCCCGATTATCGGTGACTAATCGTCGAGGCTTATTAATATCGTCGTGACTTACTAATATCATCGAGACTTACTAATATCATCGAGACTTATTAATATCAGTTTTCGGCTGATTGCTACTTCCTGCGGAACGTATAAAGCGTACGCTCGATCACATCGGCAGATCGGTGATTTCGCAGTGATCTCTGGGATCGGACAAGACAGAAACACGATCGTGGAAAATTAGTCGGAAAAGTGCTGAACACGCAACTCGCTAATACGCCGTTGTGCTGTATCTTCTATGTAATATATCCCCGACGATCTGATATCAGTGAACAACTCCTGTTTCACGGAGATTCGCACGCTATCGCGATGAAAAGAATTGAAACGAAGGTACCACGGATTCGAATCGTATCCCACTAATTATTAGTATCTAGCAATGATAAAATAATTCTTTTCCGTCTATTATTGCGATGCGCGTCGACTATACTAGTGACATCGGTCGAGACAAACGAATCATTTATTTTCGGTGGAAGTTGTCGAACGCTGTTTTTGATAATTGCGTACGTGACCTTGACATAACTTTCGTGTAATTTTGAACTAACTTTGATATTATTCGAATGTAATCTTGACATAACTTTGACGAAAGCTTGACTTAACTTTGACGAAAGCTTGACATCACTTTAATTTAATTTTGGCATAACTTTGACGAAAGCTTGAC
>NW_027581695.1:0-9504 GCF_028453695.1 Augochlora pura
CATAATATGTTGCTTTATAAGAATTGCAAAACAGAATTTATTTAGACATATTGCTATTTTTATACTACATACTTATTACATACTTTCCTACAAAACATTCTTTACAATTTCAGCAATTTTAACCGATCATTTTTACCGCAATTCATTAGATTCTAATCACAACTTCTATTACAATAGGAATGGACTTTCAAAAATGGATCAAAGCTCGCCTATCCGACGTACACCGACACGACTATGTACGTGTCAAGCAATGTATCAACTTAGGCCCGATTAGCACGATCCCCGAACGCAGCCCGTTGCTAGCCATTCGAAGGCAGTCGCATACTTTGTCGCGTGATGAGACCAGGAGGCGTTGCCTTTGTCGTCTAAACCGTCTCGGCGACGAAACTATTCCCGTCCACGGGTCCCATGAATCTCTTCCACCGTCTTGCCAGCTCAAAGACGAGCGGTCCTCGACGGGCCGTCGATGATTTGTGATCGAGGCGTGTCACGGAGGCGTGAGCGCCTCGCACGCTCGGTCTACGCGCTCTGCGCCGCGCGACGAAGGTGAATTCTCTCACTCGACGCCTACCCGCTCCGTTTCGACGCTTGTTCCTCGTCGTTGTTTCGCAAGCGTCGCGTGCTCTCGTCGCGTTGGAAACGCGTTGCAAGACGGACACGTGTTCCACGATCCTCGTACATCGCGATTCTTTGATGTTTCGGATACCAAGCCGATCTGCTGGATTCTTCGTCGTTCGAAATAGGCGCTTAGGAGAGCTGCAGAGAACGCTGAAACAGGACGTGTCGATTCTGTAATCTTGGCTAGCCGAGATTCGATCCGATTCGGTTATATTTAAACCAGCGGTGATTCAGATCTAGAAGTCCCATTCGTTGATCATTTGTTCTTTCCAAGAGATGTAAATATAACTTTTTATCCAGTTAGCTTTGGTGCTCCAACGTTATCAAGTGATGACGAATATACTCGACAAATACAGCTATCTAATTATTACACCTCTGTAGCAGTGCTATAGAAGTTTACGTTTAAAATTTAGAATGGATGTGGGTCATATTTTATTTGAATTCTAGGTCCAAATTTCAAAATAAGACTTGGCCAATATTTCGTTCGAAGATGAAACATTGGGTACTTGAAAAATTCTCTAGTGATATTATAGAGTATGGAACAAAAGTAGAACCAATATGTATTAAGTATAGAATCAGCTACGATCGATAAAGACTAGCTATAGTAAAGACTAGAGATGAAGACTAGGATAAAGACTAGCTTAAGAATTACTCTTATATCCAAGATCTACAATTAGCAGAGAATGACCTAAAGACTTGTAAAAGACTAGATTTAGAATTAACTGTATGAGCTAGTATTAGATTTACTCCTGTATCTACCTCTCTGTTTGGCTGTCCATCTTGTTCTATGTCTATGCTTCGATAACACAATCAAGACGAACCGATGTCAACCAAGGCTGCAGCAGTCAACGCACGAACGACTCCGTCTCATTCCCGCAGAACCCAAAAATAGTACGATTCCAACTGACGAGCTCAGGATCCAAATGGCTACCAGGTGATCCCCGTCACATTTATATTTGCCGCGCTCTTTCCGCCTAATGTGACTCTGCTTCGCACTTAAGAGCACCCTGTCGTCGGACTGTAAGAGCGGTATTTGACCACGACGTCGCGTAAGCCGTGGCCGCGCCCCCTGTCCTCGAGGATTTTCCGCAAGAACCCTTCTTGGTTTCGTAGGTGATCAGTCACCGATACCCTCGGATCTAGATGGAGAGCAAACAAAGTTGCTGGGCAGGCTTGACCAAGGTGACGGGCCTCGCAAACGATGTGTCGAGGCTTTGACGAATTCGTTGCGGAAGTACTTGACGGAGGGACGTTGTAAAGCTTCGTCCTTGCGCCAACTTCCTGTCCCTCCGTTCTGAGATCCCGTTTCACCTTGGCAAATTAGGTCAACGTAGGTTAGTTCCAGTTTTGGTGCAGAGGATTCTGCATAGAACGCGACGACCTTTGTTGACGATGTTAATACATTAAAGGCGGGAGTCGTAGTACTACGATTGATCTCGACTGTAGCTTAAAGGCGGGAATCGTAGTAATACGATTTATTAGTTTTTAGTTCCTTTTTAATATTTCTTTTAGTTTTAAGAGTTTAAATAAACTTTTGTAAGACTAAATCTTTTATGATTACAGAAAATAGCGCCCGCTCTAGGACGAAAAACGAGTCAAGATCCCCGCCTTTAATGTGTTAACAAGTTTTATTATCTGCGAGTATAAATTTATTTTTTTTAGATGTACTGTGAGATGTTTTTCGCGAATTTCAACCAAGAAAACAGATAATTTTTATACGTTTTAATGGCTGTAGCTTTACTATGCGTCCACCAATTTCAATGAAACTTTCTACGTGTATATTAATTTTTGTATATTAATCTTTTAAATTTTCGTTATAGATCAAAATAAAAAATGAGAAAGCAACAATATTTTTTGCATTTCGTACACAGATGTGTACGATATAAATACTTTATTTTATTTGGATAATGAATCACCAGTTCCTTTTAAATCTAATAGTAGAAATTGAAAATAAATGAAGTTCGACAACAATTGTTACCAATGCCTATATTTATATAATTAGAGTACACTCGCGTAGTTCGACTAATAGATACTTTGTCAGGTTTAATAAAACTTATACTATTTTATTGTACAATTACACTGTTCACAACTTTATAAAAGCTAGCAATTTAAATGTGCATCCTGCTAATTATTGCAATTACAGCACAAATTTCATCCTGCTGACGAATTTCAGGACAAAGTGAAAGTTTAACTTTCTTGTTTCCATAAATTGTTCTATACCAAATGTATCTAAAACTTTTTTGAATACAATTCGATTGTATTAATATATTTAAAAGCTATCCAAATGAAACTTTACTGAAATAACGTACAACTCTGCGTAACAGACAAGAATACGTTCTCATCACCTTCTTCCATCCCCCTGAATCTATCAATCCTTCTCTCCAAGATCCACGAAAGACTAGCCTAAGAATCTCGCGTTGACAGCGAACTTCTTACAGAACGATCCGCTAAATTTCCACAGCGTTTCGCGAAACCGCGAGCAATTTTCTCGAAGCTCGCAGTCCGATAGCGCACTATCGTCTCTGAAATCTGACATCGTCGAAGCACGTGCTCTTCGTATGCCGGTCTTGTTTCGCCGAACGGAAATGCTCGGTAAATGTGTCGTCTCGTTTCATCGGGCGCATTCTGCGGCTGAATCGCCGACCGACACGCTTCGCAGAAAGGAAAAAGGAGCGTGTCGCAGCCGCGGAAAGGGACAACGTACGAGGCAAGGAGAGACTAGCATGGCGAAAGACAGAGAGCAAGAGAGAAAGAGAGGGAGAGGGTGAGAAAAAGAGAGAGAGAGAGAGAGAGAGAGAGAGAGAGTGAGAGGGAGGAAGGGAAGGAGAAGGGGTAAGAAGGGGTCCCGCGAGTTTTCGCCGCTTCTTTCGTTTCCTTTCCCCCGGCTAACGAACCTATAAATATGCATCGCTTTGAACTCTCGTGCGCACGCGATTGAATAACCGGAAAGCCCGTGCAGCAGGCCCTCGCGAGGCGGCCCGTTTATGCGCGAGGAACGATGTCCCGATAATTACTGGGGTGTACCCAGCCGATAATGAGCACGCCTGCGACAGAAACTTAAACGAACCCGGCCACGCCTCGCGCGTGATCACAATAAGAATTTTCCGAGCCCCGAAAGAGACTGGCGAACGTACAGCGTACGAAGTACCTCATAAGCCAAGTCACTTCGACACACTTTTCTTTATTTTCTCTATTAGAAAGCAGACCGATTTGTGCGCCACTCTGTTATATTAGTGAATTATGGATCTTTACGCAAAATAAAACTTTTCCAAGACGATCGTAGTTAACATAAGTTTAGTAAAAATAAATTGTCTCTGTTATTCGTTTTTACGAATTTTACATTCCAGCTATTCACTTTTGCAACAAATGCATAAAATCCGCACTGTAGTTATTAGCAAATAATGCTGTGTGGTAGATCGCGAGTTTGTGTGCACGATAATAATTTGTATAAGTCAATTATAACGCAGAGAATTTCGATGAAAATTTAAGTAAGACAAAAAAATAAAATGTACCGGTTAATTACATAAAATAGAAATTAATGATAGAAATATTATGTTGTAGAATAGAATAATATAAATATTAATAATGCAAAACATTATTCTTTAAAATGGGACAATCATTTCAACATGGAGGGAGTATAAAATTGATAAATAAATATTTCGTTTAGAAGAACGTTCCACGGTTGCGCTAACATATTTAAGATAATAATATGAAAAGTATATTTATATCGTCCATAAAAATCAATGTAATTTTACTAAAATTATATCGTGTTTGGTCTTATTTGAATCAGAAAAATCTTGCAATTGCATTGACAAAAGTCTCATTAAGAGAAAATTATAAATCGGGGGAACAAGAACTTTCGTTCTAAAAAAAAGAACGTTATTGTCGAAAAACGAGAATTCTCATTTCGCGGGAAGTGTTACATTGCTAAAATACCGCGATTTATATGAAAATTTAAGGAAAAATAGCCGGATGTGAATTAAGGGACGGTGTGTATTACCAGCTATATTGCCGACTATGGCATCTCGCAGCCAAGGGTGACAAACCGCGCTCTTATTTATAGCAACCCCGTTATAATCCTAGCCAGCAGACCGTGACGAACGATCGCGACTTCATCACGCTCACTCTGCTCGCGAGTGCTAATTTTTAATCGAGCAAGCCGCGCGATCTGCTTAGAGCCACCGGCGCACCAAAGCGAAAGAAGGAACGAAAGTTTGCGACTGCAAGTGGATGGGGTTGCGAGAAGAGCGGCGCAAGAGGAGAGGCAGGCTTCCCGATACCGCCACTTAATGCCGTGGCTGGAAATTAATTAAACTTTCGCGTTGGCTGCTGCTGGACTTGACCCGGCGCGAGGCGTGGCGAGGCAAGGCGAGGCAAGAGACGCCGGGGTGGTAGAAATAAAACGTTGATGACACGGCAACCCCTGGTTTCGCAAAGCTCGAGACCCCGCCCGGCATCGTCGCTCCTTAATGGGGAAAAGGTAAACGAATTCTCACGCTGTTCCATCGGTCTGATAAAATGAAACGGACTCTGCCTCTCCTTTTCGCACGACGGCGACGAGCCGAGAACGAGGCCGGTAAACACGGGACACCGCGATAAGGGCTGCGAATCGTGCCCTGAAGCCTTTTTTCCTGCGACTGTCAACCCTTCTCGCTAAATATTTCCGCTTTAATTGCCGGACAAGCTGCCCGACGCTAAGAAACCGCGGCAGCTAATGTGCACACATTTTTCGGACCTATAGTCTTTCGTTCGGAATTTTATTCGTTAATTCTTCAATCGCGATATTCGCGTTCTAAATATCTCATAAAATTTATCGAAAGGAAATGAATTTAAAAAATGTCTGATTTTTGATTTTTTTAAATTTTTAAATTGTTTCTTTTATCTCTTCTTAAACTATTTCTTACGGTGCATTTGCACAATGAACAAAGTTAGTCAGTAATTTTATGTAATTAATTTTTATAATTTTAAATATTACATAGTCTTGAAAGAAATTGTTAGATCGTGATTTTGGAATAAAAGCATTCGGTGGGAAATTTTTTAATTTGACTTGTGCTATCTTTCTTTGCAAATGCTTTACGAATATCTGCATTCACAGATGTCTCGACTTATTATTTGTTTAATCTTAGTCAGTCCATTGATTGACCCAAAATTATGTTTTCTTTCATGTAATAAATAAAACATTGCGCAGTTACAATACTTAGAGATTTAGAAAAAATATTTTATTATCTTAATATCTGTACCACCAATTTCTTGAATGTATGAGTATTAATGAAAAGAGAACAGAATTTTATTGCGACGCAAGAGAATCGAGTAACATTCACACTTAACCCTTTCCATTTTATTGGTGCCTCTGAGGGACCACTAAAAATTGTTACAGAATGTTCCAAAATAATTTCAGCAGTATCAAATTTGTTTATATGTAAAATACTATTGAAAGTGCAATTGTTATCTGTGCAAAAATCATACAAAGTAGTAATACATGGGCATGAGAAAACATGTCATGTATTTTGAGATAAAACAGGTTCGGGCAAAGGGTTAATAGGTGATTACAATAAATCTGTATTACAAGTCGGACTCATTAAGATACGCTAAGTATAAGCTTTGGCATGTAGGCAACATTGACAAAAATAATCTCGCTGGTTGTGTATAATCATCTAAATAAAATGCGTTGATGGACAGCAATTATTATTATTACTATTATTATAGATCTGCGACAATTTTTATCGCACCTTCCATCTCCTATAATCGGAAAGGGAACATTTTCCGGCCCTTAAAGAAGCACCATCGGATGTTTCACCATCGGCACTACTAAATCGTCCGACGCGCTCGGTGTCGAGGCTCGTCGCAACCCGTTCCCGGTCGAATTATACGCGGCGGATCGGCAGGTTTCTTTTCCCGTGGAATACAAATTCCCAGGACCATTCTTTGCCACCGTGGATGCTCGTTCGCCGGAGCCCGGGAGGCGGTCGAACACAGGGGTACGCAAAACAATACACACTCGGACGAGGGAGTTTTTATTTTACTGAAATGGCGTGACGAAGCCGGCCGGCGGAGGGGTGGAACGGGGTACGAGGAGAGAAAAAGAAGGAAGGGCACGAGGGGTACAGCGTGGCGCCACCTCGGCGGCGGTACCAGCCAGCATATCGGCGTAAAAGGCGAAGAAAACGAGAGTGTCGAAGCCACCGAGAAGGGGGGCAGGCGGTCCGGGCGGGGCCAGAGAGGAAGTTGGGGCCGGGAGGGGTCGGTGGCGAGGGGAACAGGCTATAAAACAATTGACGCGCGCGGGGAATCAAGGAGCATCCGGTAAACCTGTTTTCTACTTTCGAGGGCCGAAAACCCTGCTGGAAGCTGGTTGGAAGGTGAGCTTGAATGAAAGAGCTTCTGCGGAGGATCGGTCTGGTACTTTCAGGAGCGGGGAGAAGGGGTTGCCGGATCGAGTCTGGTCCCGCGAAAATTAATCAAATAGACCGAGTCGTGAATCGCCGGGCGAAACGGGAAATACGACGCTTATTGGCGGAAATAGGGGGGACAAAGGGCTGCGGCGGCGGCCGCGAGAGATGCGTGTCGCTACAAAGAACTCGCCTCGGAGAAGTCGGATCTCATAAACTCTCTTCAGCCCGTTTTGTGATCGCTCAACGCCGACTCCCGTTCCGTTCCCTTCCCTTCCTTTCCCTTCCCTCGCCCCCCCCCCCCTTAGCCCGTTGATTCGCGACGCGGAGAGCGGAAGGGGAGGCAAACACAATCGACGGGCGAGCAATTTTTGCGACGACGGTTCGACGGGCTCCTCTTTTGCGCCTCCCTCGCGGCTTCCGCGCTGGCGCGTCCTTATTCTCTAAATTGTTCCCATTCGAGGATCAGCCGGTGGCTCGGCCCTGAAAGGCTCGTTCGCGCTTATAAATCTCAGCCGGGAGCGGTGCGGCGTCGCCGAGCAAGCCGAGAAAGACCGGCCCCGCTATAGACAGCCAGGCTGAAGAGAGACCGAGCGACGGGATGGGAGACAGGGGGCGGCAGGGGGCAGAAACGTTTCCCACAAAGCGTTCCACCCGCCTCTTTCGACGCCGCGAACCACCGCTTTATGGAGCCTGCCTCTCTGATCCGCGGTTAGGGGGGCCTAGAAAGAAAGAGAACGGCCGAAAGGGGGGACGACAAGGAACCCGGCCTCGGAATTCCTAATTCTACGAAACCGTCGGAGAATTCCCGAAAGGTTCCATTCACCAGCCGGGGCCCGGGCATATCATTAGCACCGTTTCCAGGTACTCCGGGGGCCCGCGGCCTCGCGTGAATGGTGGGTTTAGTGACTCGACGAGCCTTCGCTCCTCTTTCGCGCGGCCGCCGAGCCGGAGCGGATTCCTCTTGCTCTCCGTGGTTCGGGAACGGGTTCCCTCCTGTTCCCGGCCGCTTGCTTGCGCGGGTGGCGCGTGTTTACTACTGTTCGATTTCGTAGAAAATCGTACGTCCGAAAATTTGACGCAATTTCAGGCTGAGTTCATTATTCATGCATCGATTTGCAAGTTTAATGCATTTTTAAGAAAGTTGGCGAAGTCAAGTCTGTGGACCGCAAATTTTATTACCGGATAAATTGCATAATCTCTTCGATATCATTTCAGTTCTGTATATACAAGCTTACAGTTGCTCGCAAAGCTGCGAGCACCATGAAACAAGACGGTATCAATTCTTAATGAATCATTTTAACATGTATTGTATATTTCGTTTGAAGTCATGTTTAAACAAGCTTTAATGCAGGAACTTGTTGGAATTTAGTAGAAACGTAAATCTACATGTATTATAGAACTGACACACGTGTTTAAACACCGGCTACCGTAGCAAGGTCTACAATTGCTACGAAATTCCCTGACAGACGTCGCAGTTGGTATGTTTCTGACAGAAACAATTGTGTTCGAGACATTCTGCACTTTATCGTGACCAAACAAGTAACAATTTATAATTCACAATTACAGCGCTTGCTATGTACAAAGATATCATTAGTTCCGTAGAAACTGTTCTTTTATAAGAAAAGCAGTCTGTCTTGCAGAAATCAAATCGAGTCTCTATTTCAAGAAACCTGATTTCAAGGTTTCCATTTTAGTGTTATTTGATGAATCGTGTTGCAATTAAGTGGGATCATTGCAACAATATAGTAGTAAAACGACCTTGGGACGTTCAGGGAACAGAATCCTGTTGCTCGAAGACACTGCGCTGTGCATTTGTCCGCGATTCCTCGTCTCCCCTCTTCGACGGCCGTTCGATCGTAACGAACGCGGGAAGATCGACAACCAGGATGCTCGATTCGATCGATCGAACGTAAAACTCGGTTTCTTCGGCGCGTAAAAAGCTAGCAGGATCGGCGAGAGGCTCGGGAAGAAGAGAGAAGGTGAGAAGGACCACGAGCCGGCTGAAAGTTTTCTGGCGCGATATCAAAGCGGGCATCTCGAACGGCGCCAAGGCCATAGTTAACGAGGTCCTCGTCTGGCCATTCAGCAGCAGGGTTCCTTGTCGTTGTCGTCGTAGTCGTCGTTGCCGTTGTCGCTGTTGTCGATTCGGTACGTACCTGTGCGCTTACCTGGGGCCCCGTTCATTGCGTCCTAACCCGGACCAGAAACGACCGCGCACTGTAAAACCGGTGCAGACGAAACCGCCCACTCGACGACCACCGTGCTACGCTTTCTCGTTTCTTTCTCGTTCGACCACGCTCGGAACGTGTTACACGCCCGCAACGAAGAAACGAGCGGGATCCGCTTCGTGTCGCAAGGATGTTATTCGCCCAGCCGTCGTGTCACCTTTCTTCGTCAAAAGTCCCTGGTTCGGATTTCAATTTCGGTGTCGCCGCTGGTGTCAATCGCGTCGTAGAACGATTCTTTCGACTCGCTCGCACGGTTGATCGGTATA